>NW_027499928.1:0-109993 GCF_021521415.1 Bidens hawaiensis | reverse complement strand
CTTATTAACGTGTTTAACCAACAATATTACCAGCCGGATATGCGCGGGTTTGTTACTCATGGACTCAACCTTGATCAACCTGGGCTGAGCCTGGGGCTCGAGATGGCGGGTTTTAATAATCCGCCCATCTCACATCATCTTCCCATGATACCATTGCATTTACAAAGAAACAGTCTTCTTCTTAAACATCAGTATGGAAACCAACAGTTTCTTCAACCTCAAAACTATGGGCATGAGTTTAAGAGGAGTTCTAGGATGGGTAACCGTGTTCGAAGGATCGTTAGAGCTCCTAGGATGAGATGGACTTCGACTCTACATGCTCACTTTGTTCATGCTGTTCAGCTCCTTGGTGGCCATGAAAGTATGTTTCTTTTTAGTTTTTACATATTCTATAATTTACTTTAATATTGACTTTATTAAATTTGTTCCAAAGATTTAATTAAAAGTAATGTGGTGTTGCTTTTTATGAAAATGTGCAGGAGCAACCCCTAAATCAGTGCTGGAGTTAATGAATGTGAAGGATCTAACTCTTGCTCATGTTAAGAGTCATCTACAGGTTTGTATATCCTTATCTAATCTATCTACAAGATCACGCATTTTGATTTAAGTGTCACTGAGTGCTAGAAGAAGAGCTCACTAATTTTTCTACTAAAATTTCCTGCACAATTCCTACAACATGTAATTCCAACAAATTTCAGATTCGTTGAAAAAACTGTTTGAAACATTATAAATTAATATAATTATTTGTTTTATATGTAGTATTATACCTTTGTTGGAAGGTTAGAGAAAATTAGATATATAAATAGATAAAAAGATAAAATAGTTCTAGTTGGAAAAGCTTATGAACTTTACAATAGCATACTTTTATAGCAATTTTGTAGTAAAAGTTCTTGGAAAAAGGTTGGAAATGATTTTTCCGACATGCGTTTTTCCATGCAGTTTTTTGTTGGAAAATCGGTTTTTGTGACGAAAACCATCGTAAGGAAATGACTAATTTTCTAGTAGTCTATATCATAGTCAATTAAACGAGTCACAGGTGAACCAAGATGTTTATCAGGGTTAGAGAGTCATTTACATGGATCTTTTTTTTTTGTACAATCTGAGTTCTTACCACACAACTGTTGACATTTTGGTCAGAAAGTAGTGACATTATAGAAGAGAAGACTATAATAATGAAAAAGAAAAAAAAGAGAGCAGACATGCATGTCATTGTAATACTTTATTTTAGGTTAAAATTTTCTTTGAAAGGGAAGGCAGTGTGGGGGAGGGACAAAACAGCAGATAAAAAGGGGAAATTTTTTCTTATAATTATTATTATTACTCACATGTTTGTGGGATGTATTCATGCAGATGTATAGAACAGTGAAGAGCACTGACAAAGGAGCAGGTACAAGATTTGAATATTTTCTTTCTACTATTAGGCTGAGGGGTGTGGGGGGCTCCAACGGGGGCGCGAGTGGGGGCTCCAGCCAATAATATTGTGACGTGTGGCAGAGAGAGAAACTGGATAAGGTGGGTGTTGGAGCCCCCGCTGGAGCCCCTGGCCCTGGTGTGGAGGGGCTCCAGCAGGGGCTCCAGCGGATTTTTTTTTTATTTTTTTATAAATATATTCAAAAAACGTATTATTAAAAAAACTCATAAATTATTAAAAAAAACACACATTTTTTTTAAAATTCAAATTACAAAAAAAAACATACTAAAAATTAAACAAACAATAATACTTAATAATAACACTAATCTAATACAAGATCATCGGGTCGCCCCGCCCACAAATGTTCAACCAACTCATGTCGAAGATCCCCGTGTATCTCACGGCTCTTGATATTTGCTATGTTATGAAGTTTTTGTTGATCACTGATTGTGGACGGTTGTGGCGGAATGTCACCTTGGTAGTTTTGGCAGATAGCTTTGCCCTCGGGAGTCGAGGTTGATAGGCTTGATTTTGCAAGAGATTGACCACGGTTGCGGTCAAAACTCCCCCTACATGAAGAAGCAAATCATCCTCTTCGGAGGAGTCGGAATCAGACGAGTACGACGACATTATTTTTAAAAAAAAAATTGGGAAGATGGGTTGATTTTGGGTTTTTTTTTTAAGTTGTGGTAATTGATTTATATGAAATTGGTTATATATAGGAAGAAAAAACTTTTTTTTTTTATTAAATTATGAGCCCAACGGCTCAATTAAATGGTCCAACGGCTCTTTCACGTCTCCCAAAGACCCTTTACGCCATATGCCTCCCGCTAGCAGGCTTGCGCCCGCCTTGTTTTTCGCGCTCGCGCCCCCTCTCGCGCCTCGGTGGTTGGTGCTCGCGCCTGGGGGCGCGAGCGGAGGGGCTCTCGCGCCCCCGCTGAAGCCCCACACCCCTCAGCCTTAAGGACCCCCAAGTTTTTTCTTAATTGGTTTAGATCTGTCTGATAATCTACATGAGATTGATTAGTGTTTTATGACTGTACGAGTTTGCAGCTGGACTTCCAGAAATAGACATGGTAAATCCAAGGACTCAAAGGGCATTACTTCAAATGGAGGGGGGTATGTCAACGTTTGATGATAAGTTGGATAATACCAATCATTCTCTTCACCCAACACCACCAACTACACTACAAACACCTCAAAGGTTAGTGTGTGTGGCACTGATGAGTACATATATGCAGTTTACTTACCAAGTTTTGTTCTTTTCTCTTATCTTGTTGGTTCATCATCATTACTTGTTGGAAGTTATATCAGATATGATGCCAATTTGACTTAAGAACAGGCATCTAATAAGTGCACATCAGAAACACATACAAAATTGCATAGTGTTTGTGGGTTAATGAATATTGTGTTGATCTAGCAAGCATCTTGTCTTTCTTTTGTTGAAAGAAAAAAAAATAGTATTTCCCTAGATTAACATAATCAAAACATTTTGATTGAAGTTTCAAAATGTTTTCATTATAAAAGATTTATCCTTTTATATAATTAAAGAACTAGGATGACATATTTAATGACGGTGAGTTCGAATCCTTGTAATATTTGCAATTGTAAATGATTTCGAGAAAACTAAAAGGCAAGGGAAATGGCACACATTTCTGAGTCATTAGTAATGCTATAGGTGTAATTTGGAGAACATTTATCCATGTTTAGGATATACTTTTATAAAACTAGAAATAATTTAGCTAATCTAAGGTAGCTAGGGTATATAAGTTAATATCTCTTTTTGTATGTATCGTACAGTTTTTTAAATGAGTGTTAGCTAGAACATTTAATGTAAAAGACATGCATTAGCTTGCCTTTGTTGACCTAATTAATTACTTTTGGACGGCAATTGATAATATTCAACTATACCAGCCTGAAATACATAGGTGGTTATAGATTTCATTAAATATAACTAAATTAGAAACTAGTAATATTCTATATATACTTTATTTTTAGTCTTTTAAAACACTTTAGTATGGTTCCCGTCTAAAAGTGAGATTTCACCGATCTTGGAAAATTAAATAAAAAGATATCTATTTTTTAAAGTTATTCCCATTTTCTTTTTATTTCATGTGTTCTCTTCTTTCAAATAGACCCCATTCAGTGTTTTACCTCCAATGGCTCATCTTGTCTGACATATAAACAACGAACCTCTTCATTGGGTGATGAGAAAATTAAATGGGCATAGATAAATATGAAGAACAAATTAGGGCTGGTCTATTAGATTTCAATAATCACATTGTTAATTAATACAATTTGTCCAACAATAAGTATGACAAGAAGAAAGTAAGGATATGACGCTTTTTTCAAACTTATATAACCTTTTCTTTATTCAATGTTATTATGGTTTTTTCTTTGAAACTATACATGTGCATGTACACGTCCTACCATGCCCACTCATGTAATCTACATTTTTAAGCAGAGGATCATGGTCGTTGTCAGCGGAGTCATATGATTCAAGCTTCTCGAATCAAGAACATACGCCAAACTGTTCTACACTCGGAGGAATTGATACAAAGGTATGAATATATATAAGCACCATTTTCAGCTTTTGATACATATGCATATATAAGTACGGACATTATTAGTGACCCATTTATTATTTTTCTACAGGTAGATGAACGTGAGACATCGTTACAATTGTCGGAAAAGCATGTGTTACCCAATCTCGAGTTCACCCTTGGGAGGCCTAGCCAGCACATGGACGACTGGATCCTCAAACCGAAATGAATGCTGATAGCAAGTAACTGGTTTAATAACATATGTATTGTTTTTCTAGCAGCGAAAGGTGTTTAATGTTGCATGCTAGGCGTTTAAACCTTTGACAATTTTGTATCATGTAGCATGTAGAGTGAAAACTGGAGAGATGAATGTAGGCAATCTTCAGAATAATAATTAATATCTTAACTTTAAGGGTTGAATATTGTTGTATGTGCGATTACCAACAAACCATCATAAAGAAAAAACCATATTTCTTTTGAAGGCTATGTAGTAACTACATTAAAAGGATCTAACTCAAAAGACAAGAGAAGGATATTGAGTTCTACAACTGAGATGCATAACTTGCAGACCGACTACACATTATGAGTCAGGATTAATTCATTCTTCAACCAAAGAATAACAGATTTTAAGAAGAAACCGAATTGTGATCATAAAGTGAAACATCTATATGTTATCTTTACTGGAATGAAGAAATTGAACTGTGATACATACATGATACATTCTAACTATACACATTATGAGTCAGGAATAATTCATTCTTCAACCAAAGAATAACAGATTTTAAGAAGAAACCGAATTGTGATCATAAAGTGAACCAACTATATGTTATCTTTACTGGAATGAAGAAATTGAATTGTGATACATACATGATACATTCTAACTAACCATCGATAAAAAAACCAACAGAAAAGAAGAAGAGCATTGACCACCAAGACCCACAAAGACTTGGGCAAACTCCAATCAGTACTAACAAACCATCTACATGCAATAACTTCCCATCAATAACATAAGTTCCTATTGGTGATCATCTAGTTCATACTTCCTACGGATATACTATGTTCTATACTACCAACTAAGATAATAACCCATGTTACACACTGGTGGAAAACATATCAACAAACAATATAAAATATAAACTACGCATTCAGTCAACACAAATATTTGACATAAGTTTTTTACCCTTAGATGTTGTAAGGCCAAAAATGTGACTTGCGATATCAAAAATGTGACTTGCGATATCAAAGTACGAAACCCGTTATATATTTACGGTCAAGTTAATAATTAATGTCGGCGAGAAATTCGGACACAAGACGAGAACTTCAACACGCGTTTAAGTTTAACAAGAAAGCTTCTAGTTTATGTGTTAGGCTATAAGTAGACACTTGTTGTCTTTATTTGTGTGTGTGTTTTCAATGGTGTAAGTCATCCACCCAAGGGGAGCTCACCTTGGGTGGGTAGGTTTGTGTTTAACATGCTAATCTTTCAACCGATAACGAGATCGTTCATATACTTTATATTATCTTTATATATGTTCGGTCGTGATTTACCGCACCCGTCTCGAGCGTTTATTAAGAACAAAGTCGTTCGTTGTCGGATCCGGTCACGGGACCTACAATTGGTATCAAAGCGGGTCAAATCTTATGATTCAACTTTGTTCTTGATATTCGGGTTCTATTTCCGCTATTACCCGAACCGAGACGTTAATTTTGTTGAAGATTTGGAAATAAAGTTTGGTGTTTGGAAATAAAGTTTGAAGATAGAGGAAATAAAGGTGTTTGAAGTTCGTCTCGGGTCTCTAAATCTGGGTTCAGCCGTTTGAGTGGTTCGTTTTAGGGGTTTTGTGAAGTTTTATGAAGAGTCGATACTGATAAAAGTCAGATCTGTTGGTTATGCTTTAAAATCGACAAGAAAAAAGGGTGTTCGATGATGGGTGTTGGCCGAAAACAATTTTTCCGTCCAGAAAGGTTGTCGGCGGTGCTGGATAATGGTGGTTGGTGACGAACGTTTGATGGTCAACGTTTTTCGGCCAAGGGTGGTAGTCGGTGGCCATGGTTTGGTGGCGGTGAGTGAGCGTCGAAGGATGGTGAGGCTGCTGATGGTGACGGTGAGGGTGGTGGTGGTTGCGTATTTCCGGCCATTCGGTTTTCCGGCGAGATAACCGCAAGTTCACACGGCGGTGGTGGCATAACATCTTATGGAGGTGATTGTAGTTCGGCGTAGATGGTTAACCGGAAAACGGCGCCAGAAATGCATCGGAACCTTAAATAAACAGGGGAGGCGGTGGTGGCGTTTCGATGATCGTAAGTGGTGTTTTAGGTGTGAGTTGACAAAATAAAATGTTTCCGGTGACTAGTAAACTCTGGTGAAGCCTGGTTTTTTCACGCGGGTGGCTTCAGATTGCTAATAACCCACGAAAGAAAGTGTTGACATTTGAAAGAAATTCCGGCCACAAATGGTGAAGTTTGAAGAGTGACAGTGGTGCACGGTTGTGCGGCGAAGGGTGGCCGGTGATGTTAGATAATTGTGATGAAGATCTAGGTGGCGGCTTACTTTGGTTGTTGCTAGGGTTTGTCTTCACCCGAACACACGTATGGTAAGTGGTAACCACAAATTTTTTGTAACAGGTATGATTATTTTATTTGGGCTGGAATATTTTATATGGGCCATGTTCTTCCTGGATTAATTTCTTGGGCTCTTTATGGATGAATTCTTTTGGGCTCAATCTGGTCAAATATAAGAGAATTCTTATTTGGATTGACCAAACTAAAGTAAATCAAATTTTGTCACATCCCAATCCAGGGCCTAGGAATGTGACCATCAGTTGGTACCTGTTTTGTAAATATATCAGAGTAGCGGGTTTATTTTAGCGAATGTCTTTAACTATTAAAATATTAATTTACATTATCAAAATTACTCGGGAATTAAACAACCGAGTTTCAGTTTTACAAAACCGTGATATTAATAATACAAGGATTTGTAATATTCAAAAACGAGCCATCTCGAGCGATCTTCTATGACTCCAATCCTTATATATCATCTATTATCATCTAGTTACCTGCAAGGGTGGAAAAACACGTTAGCTATATGCTGGTGAAACGTTGACTCGATAAAACATTTATAACAGTCGTTAAATACAAACATAGTTTTCTGTTTCACAAACTCAGCAGGAATGCCTGTCCATTCCCGGGATTTATACCACTGCCCTACACACACAATTCAAAGGTTCCCCGAGTATATAGCTCATGTTCGGAGACAACCTTCCCCTGGGCTATATAATCCTGTTGGAGAACCGGTTATGACTGACTTGGTTTTGTATGCCAATTATCAGTTATGTTTGGATCCAGACATATGTGTATTCGGTCTGAGTTGCTTTTTATTATCTATTTTGTATTATAACGATTTTAGAGATTATATCTCATGCAAACATTTATCAGACTCTTTGTAATAAACAACCTGTCTATTACAAGAGTAAAATCAGTTCAGACAGTAAAAGGTTAACGTGTTCACCTCGTATATCTGTGGATAATATCAAACTCCTCTTCTCAGTATGCTTAACAACCTATATTCATAATAGGCATGCATAAGTATCTAGTTGATACTATTCAGCAGACTTTAAGTCTGTTTCAGTTCAGCAGACTCAAGGTCTGATCAGCAGACTTAATATCTGATTCAGTTCAGCAGACTCGAGGTCTGATCAGCAGACTTAATGTCTGATTCAGTTCAGCAGACTCGAGGTCTGATCAGCAGACTTAATGTCTGATTCAGTTCAGCAGACTCGAGGTCTGATCAGCAGACTTAATGTCTGACCTAACCTTAGTGTAGTTATAGTCGTTTTATGAAAATACTTTGAATTTACATATGACGTTTGGAATAGCACGCTTTGGCCTAATAGAGGATATCACGTTGGCAAACTTCTCCAGGTAAGCAAACGGGTCCCGCGGTTGATTGAGATTTATACGAATTGCTTTCCTTAGGCAAGAAGAGTCTACTAATGATACCCCCCTTCCAGTTACTACATGCCCGTCAAAATAATAGTTTTGATAACATTACTTCACATGAAAGCAACGTCTTTACTTTATAAACATTACTTGGAAAATAATTATAGTTTAAAGACTATACCCTTAACTAAGCTATATCTTATGTATTTAAAGTAACTAGTAAAGTAACTTATCCTTAATCCTACCTTAATCGACTCGACGAGACTTAAGAGCTAAGAAATTAGCAGCAATTCAGCTTGTACTTCGTTTATATGATCGACAGCTCGTTAAACAGCGTAACGACTCCTCGTTTCTTCGCAAAAACAGCCCTCGACACCTCGGAACTCCCTTGCACGCTTACCAAGGTTAACTATGTGAAAACTAAGGTGAAAATGGGATGAAATGGCTTGAACCCGTAGCTGCCCTTTTATAGGTTAGTTTTGCAGACCATCGCGTAGCGCGATGGCCTTTTCCCCAAAGCCGTCGCGTAGCGCGACGACGCAATTAATCAGAAGCTGTCACGTGTTGACACGTGGTTGGCCACGTGTCCCTGGTTACTTAACTTGGTCATCGCGTAGCGCGATGAGACCAGTGAGTTTCTTCGTCGCGTAGCGTGACGCCTACCTTTTTCTTGAATTGTGTGATTCTCTGTCGCGTAGCGCGATGAAGTTAGTCAGAGGACCATCGCGTAGCGCGATGGGTCTAAAAACCCAAAATTTTCATTTTCAGTCCTTTAACTTTCAGAATTGGCATTTTTAGCCCCTTAACTTCTAATCTTGACATTATTGGCCCAAAACTAGATGGGCTATTTTCACGATGTTACAAATTTGTTCGGGTTTCATCATTATTGGACCGTGTTCAAAGCTTATTATTTCTAAGGCGTTCGAGAAGTTGGATCCGAAAGGTGAACTTCGAACGAATTAATAAGCTTTGTTCATTTGATCGTTGAATCCAGTAATTCAAAATCAATTTGTGGATATTCGAGCTCTTCTCAACCTATATTGCTTAAGATCCGAGATGGATAAAGAAGCGAGAACTTTTTCATGAATGAATTAGGTGGGTCATACCTTGAGGGGTTGAATTGAAACAAATAAGGTTCGGTTTATCGGGTGATATGTGAAGATGCGAGACATGGTTCGACGATATTTTGAGATCACAAGTCAAGGGGGTGATTGTAAGGCCAAAAATGTGACTTGCGATATCAAAGTACGAAACCCGTTATATATTTACGGTCAAGTTAATAATTAATGTCGACGAGAAATCCGGACACAAGACGAGAACTTCGACATGCGTTTAAGTTTAATAAGAAAGCTTCTAGTTTATGTGTTAGGATATAAGTAGACACTTGTTGTCTTTATTTGTGTGTGTGTTTTCAATGGTGTAAGTCATCCACCCAAGGGGAGCTCACCTTGGGTGGGTCGGTTTGTGTTTAACATGCTAATCTTTCATCCGATAACGAGATCGTTCCTATACTTTATATTATCTTTATATATTATGTTCAGTCGTTTGATTTACCGCACCCGTCTCGAGCGTTTATTAAGAACAAAGCCGTTTGTTGTGGGATCCGATCACGGGACCTATAGATGTTACAAAAGATGTTAAACTATCTATAACATAAAAACAGAATATTTTATAAATAAACAAAGCAATGAATAAGAAAAAATATAACATAAATGAACCATTAAACGTGAAAAAAAATAAAAAACACATATTAGTAAAAGATTTTGTAATATTAATTGAAAACTAAGTTTACAAATACATACCAACTTTAAACTGTATCACATTAAGTTTTCGAAAATCTCTTTGTAAACAGCTTTATTTAATTTTTTTAAATGTTCCTAATTGTTCTAAAGAACGTTTTTTTCTTTTTTCTTTTAGAGTGTTTTTTATAAATAATTTTCAGAGATATCTATATTTTTCATGTCATTTCTTAATAAATAAATAAATAAAACTTAAAGAAAATTCAGTTTGATCACCATTCACCGGCTCTTCTTCTTTCCTCAAGAGTAAAATAATCATTGACAACATGGTTATTAATTGGAATAAATAGACTTAATCATGTAGTTAATTGCATTAATTTGAATAAATAGATTTAATTGTAGAATTAATTGAATTAAATTGGAATTCTTATTTTAATTTAGTGGATTAAAAATAATTATGAATATGTGAAAATTATTGATATGGAAATGTGATTACATGAAATTCTATGTGGATAGGCTAGAATAAAAACATGTGGAGAGAATCATCTTGCTTTAATATATTATTAAGATGTTACTAAACAACTATTGCTATGGAAGGCTCCTTGCTACTAAACACCATTGGTACTAACTACATATTACTGCAGATAAATATTCCAGTTGACTTCATGTCTGACTTTGTCAATATATTATGACAATCTCGACAATTATTTCAATGTCCAAACTTAACTTATCCAACAAATGTTAACAACATTCAAATAGTTTAGATATTTTGCACCTAGTAATGCCTTTGTTACCATCTCAAACAATATCAAATTTATCAACGTTTACATCCTTTGGGTTGATAACAACCCTTAAGAAATACAGCATTACATTGATATTTTTGTTCATCTCGAGATACATCTAAGTCTTTGACAAATGTATTGCGCTCTAATTATCTCATAAGATAAATGTTAACCCCAAGTTTAGTTGCAAAACCCTTATAGCTTATTTCACTAGTTCAGTCAAAGCTATACGCTCAACTTCCATAGATGCTAAAACTATAATATGTAGTATAATGATGTTTTCCACCTAACTCGGCTTCCTAGAACTTGAAAAGCATAACCACTAATAATATTACTTTGTCAAGATCTTATGAAATATCGGCATCCACATATCCAACAATCATATATATCATCATCTTGAACATTACTAAACACCAACCCAACCTCCCTTGTACCATACAAGTATCTTAGGATCCAATTTATAGCATTCCAATGTCCTTTGCAAGGATTTGCCCAAAACTACAAACCATACTAACAACATATCTAATATTCGCTCTTGTACATAATATTAGATTTCCAACACCATTGGCATCCGGTACACCCACAATATATTCTAGTTTAGACATTGTTTACGGAGAGTTTTTTGTTTGACAACTTGAAATATTATCAAATAGAAGTTGTCACGGTTTTGCTTTGATTCATAAAGACGTTTTGTGAGGTCATCTTACATAAGCAGTTTGAGTCAATCTTGGCTTCTTAAACCATCTTTTGTTGTATCTCTCCATCCCCATTATCTTCTAAAAGTTTCTCAAATTTTTTAATGTCAATGCTTGTCATAAGAAACTTCTAAGTATCATTTACCTCATCCATATTTTAAAATACAAAAGTAAAATAAACATACTACCTTGTTATATAATCTCTGAAGTCGACACAAGTGTCACAAACTACTCCAATGAACCCCATAAAGGATCATGTACTCATCATGAAGCGTCTAATATACCCTCGTGAGCTAAGACAGCAGTGACGGATCCAGAAAATTTTTTCACAAGGGTCGGAAATTTTGATGATAGGTTATCTATCGCTAAATATTAAAACTTTTTAGTACCTTAAGGTCGGGTCGGGTCACTTAAAAAAATAAAAAACAAATTAAATTGTTACTACAAAACGAAATTACCCAAATCACGAGCCACATTAAGGCAACAAAACCCCAAGTTGGTGAGCAAAAACGCACCGATTTACATATGCAATAAACGTATGAATAAACTTTATATATATATTTTTTATATAAACACAGTGGTGAAGCAAAAAGCTTTTAGCAACAATATTTTTATGCAAAATAAAATGATAAAATAATAATATAACAAAATAAAGTAAATAAAACAAGTTAATAAAGAAAAAGAAAAACTAACAAACGTATACGATAATCCAAGTGAAACTAATAAATACATCAAGTTTGTTTAAATCATTTATCTTTTATGTTACTTTTATTAGAAAAAAAAAGAAGTTTAAATATGAAAAAACATCATGAAAGAAAAGTGTGCAAAGAAAAGTAAAAAATATGCAAACACAAGTACACCTAATTAAATATTATTTTTCTGTTCATCTTCTTTCTCTCACAACTCTACTTCTCCACTGCAACTCAACATTTGCCGAAAATATTTATGCCAATATTTAATATTTCTTCTTCATTCTATCTTTTCTATCCTTCTTTTCTCAATATTTCACAGAGGTCGGTGTCAAATTTTTACAGGAGTCGGTCAGGATATTTCCGTATATATAACACTAATTCTTATTTTATCACAGGATACGGCCGACTCCTGTCGTCAAGCCGTCAGTCCGCCCCTGTAAGACAGGGGAACAACTTGTAGCTTGAAGTGAAAAGATGTGAATCTATGTGCTGGCAACCACTTTTTAAATATGTCTGCAACTTGATCGAGGATATGAACTATAATCACAGCTTTCCTTTAGCAATTTGTTCTACAATAAAGTGATAATCGACTTCAATATGTTTGTTTTTGCATACAGACTGAATTTGATACAAGATAAGTTTCACCAAGGTTTTCACACTTAAGGGTTGGTGTAACTTTTTGTGTATGCCAGAATGTCTTCTAATAATTGTAACATCTCGAGAATACCCTATTCAAGTTGGGCTAAAAATGACATTTATGGAACTTAAGGGGGTGTAAAATGAAAAATTTGGTTTCCAGACCCATCGCGCTACGCGATAGGCAGATATAGAAGATCATCGCGCTACGCGATGCAGTTTCCCAGAAGATATGAAAAAGGGGGCATTGCGCTACGCGATGGTCCAATATCAGGTGGGCACCGCGCTACACGCGATGACCAGGTTAAGTAACCCAAGACACGTGTCTAACCACGTGTCAACACGTGGCACTTCCTGGTGAATTGCGGCGTCGCGCTACGCGATGGCCCTGGGAAAAGACCTTCGCGCTACGCGACGGTCTGCAAAACTCGAGTATAAAAGGGCAGCTACGGGTTCACTCCATTTCATCCCAAATTCACACTCATTCTCACATATTTAGCATAGGGAAGCGCGCCAAGGTGTTCCGAGGTTTCGAGGGCTTGATTTCGCAAAGAAACGAGGTGCTGAGGCATTGTTATACGATCTATTGTGCTGTTGAACGAATCACAAGCTGACCAGCTGCCGATCTGTCTTAATTCTTATTCCCGACTAGCCGCGTAAGGTTGGGGTTCTGCCTAAATATTATTTTATTAATATTATATTACTATATGGCTTAGACCATAGTCAGGGGTATAGCCCAAACCTTGATCATAAGTATATTTACAAAAACTTTACACATGCAAAGGTTATAGTTAAAATAATGTTTCCTCATGATTAAGAAACATAAGCTTTTACATACAAGAAGATATAGTAGTTTCTTCACAACTAAGAAATGTAAGATTTTACATACCAGGGTTATAGTCAACTCAATATTTCTTCTTGAAGAAGAAACCTATCATAAAATGTTTCTTCATGAAGACGAAACTCAACACATGATTTTGTAAACAAATGAAAAGATTACGGGTCTAAATATTTTATTCAAACAAATGATCAATCAAGGTTTAAAGCTATCAAAACCAGACTAAAGGTTTGCAGCTGGATCAAGAGACAATCCGGGTATTTATATATACTTATTTTATTATATAGATCAATCATCATTCACAAAGGTTGTCAAATGAGATCACCATATCATTCAGAACATACAATCACAATCACAGGTGAATACGTTAAACCTTTTTCAGTCAGTCATTAAGGTAAACGGGTTGTTTATCTTAAAACAGTCAGTCAAATATGAGATTACGTGATCCCTAAGTCACAAGGTAGAAAATAAAAGCAACTCAGACCGAGTACACATGTGTCTGGATCCAAACATATCTGTTAACCTTTCAATCAAGGCTACATGGCCGCAGGCTAACAGACATAACAAAAATTCTCCAATGAGCATCAGTTATTGAAGAACCATAATTGTGTGTGTATGGCAGTGGCACAAGTTCCCAGAAATAAGAGACGTTTCTGCTGAGTTTGTTCCAAAACTATCTTGTCAGTCAAATGTTTTCAGAGTCAACGATTCACCAGCATATCGCTGACGTATTTTCCCCCTCATTACAGGAAAACAAGCATAGTACAGATAACAAGGCATAAGAATCATACGTGGAGCTAGATGCTCGCAGATGGAGATGGCTCAGTTTTAAATAGATAAAATATTGTAAACAATAATAAAAAAAGGTTTGTAAACCAAAAAAACTTGGATATTTATTATCAAAGAGATTTTCAAAATAAACTAATATTTTTTTATAATCAAAGACTTCCGCTAATAACCCGCAACTCTGATATATTTTCAAAACAGGTACCAACTACGGGTGTCACGCGTAGGCCCTAAGTCGAGGTGTGACAATAACGCTTCTAAACATGTTAACTCAGCGATGGTTTTGGCAAGAGCTTTGTATTCTTCTTCCGTACATGAGCAAGAAACTATTTCTTGCTTCCATGCAACCCGAAAAAACGAGGTTGGAACCCATATATATGGCAAATCCCCCATAGATCGATGTTCAATGAGGTAACCAACTCATTCTATAGGTCCCTAAACCGGATCTTACAACTTGTTCTTGGATCATTCTAAGTTGTAAGTAAGCAAGCTAGATCTATGTTCAATGAGAAAATCCCTACAACCGAGCTAGATCTCGGATCTTGAATGTGTTTGTGTTATTTTCTATATAAGGAAACTTGAGAGGATAAGATAGAGAAAGAGTGGGTGAGAGTTGTTGATTTTTCAAAAGGTTAAGTTGTGCATGTGCATGCTTCACCTTTTATAGGTGAAGCCATGCCATGCCTTCTTCATTATTCATGGCCCAATGGGCTTTAGTTACAAGGCCTCGGGCCCAAATTTACAAGGAAGACAAATAAAAGCTAACATAATACATCATAAAATAAATGAACATATACAAAAGACTTAAATAAACAAAATAGGCTCTACAATCTCTCTCTAGTCTTTTAGTATTTGTTGTAGCTTCTGTCTTCAATCAGTCTCATACACAAGGCATCCATCCTCTCCTAGTTGATTCTCAACAAGACGACGAACAAACTTGTTGAATGTCTCCACTATAAGATCAGTATTTTCCTTTCCAAGATCTCCGAGTGTATACATGGGAGACTTGTACAACTTCATCAAATCCTCCTTGTCTAAACCCATCAGCTCATGCTCATCAAATGCACGAAGAGGGTGCATGGACTCTCAACGAATCACTGCTTCACCTATTTCATTGTCAAACTCCCAACAGATGAAGTCATGAAGAGTGTTAGGTGGAAATGGTTCTCCATGATAGATTTCATGCCCTTCTTTAGGCATCTTGTACATCCACGCCTTCCTTCCCTTCCCCGTGACAGGATCAATCTCTGTCGGATGCTTATAAGTCCTCCCTTTATTAAGCTTGAAGTTGGAGTAGTCATCCTTTGATTGTTTATGCAGATGCCGCTTGAACCAACCTTCTAATCTCTTCTAACGTACTCCATCACCAGCTGCTCTTCTAAAGTAGTTCATGTCAAGTTCAGACAGCGTATGCATTTCAGTGTATTGCATGTAGGTGATGCCTCCATTTGCTCGTCTGATGACCCAAGACTCGTCCACATGCCATTTATAGTACAGGATGAGAGAGTCATCATGATAAGGGTAGTTCCTACAATGGATAGTGCCACTTTTGGTAACACAGTGCCACTTCTTCTTTCTTGGCTTAGGCACCTGAGCATCATTAGTAGCAGCATGAGTAGGATCTCTGACTTCCGGTTCAGGTGTATCCGGATCTGAAGAATAATTGAGGAAATCATCCTCATAGTCAGAGTCAGGCACCGATTCCTTTACCTGTACTTCAGTACCTGTCAAAGAATCAACATTAAAGATAGAGTGAAAGTCTTGGTCAAGCTTTGCATCCCGTTCTTATTTTCTTGCCAGCAACCCCCGCAGACCAATCATTACGGGGCATATCCTCATGTGGAGATGTCTGGTTACCTCCACCATTGCCACCACCAACTCCAGCACTGCCATCACCTCCATTATTACCTCCATCATTGTTATCATCGTCAGGCTCATCATCATCATCATCTCCAACCTTACCTTTTTCCATCTCCTTTTCCTCATCATCACTGGCTTCATTTTCTACATCAACATTTTCACCACCAGTAACAGTTCCAACAACAACTGCATCACCTACACCGGAACCACCAGAACCAACACCGCTACCACCTGCACCACTACCACCAGCACCATTACTACCACCACCACTTACTATAGGGACAGTCACAACAGACCGCCTCTTCTTTTTCCCATCATCTTCATCATTAGAATTTACCCAACTCCCAAATACTATTTTTAACCGCCTTTTTAGATAATCAATATCCTGATCTGTCATTTCCATTATTTCAGAGGCGTTCTTGTATTTCCCAACAAGATCTTCATTCAACTTGATCTGAAGCTCCTTCAACTGTTTCTGACTGTCGTTCTCTGCCTTCAACTTGTCAATCTCATATCTGAGCTGGTCAATCTCGATCCTAAGACCTGCTTCAGCATTGGTTGAGAACCCTGGATTTTCTTCCAATAAGTAACCCTTAACTCCAGTCTCGCAATTTTAGCAGATCGTTCAATAATGGATAGTGAATGATCGTTTAGCAATATCTGCTGACTGTCCACTCGTGACCGGAGGGTAGCTATCTGTGCCTTCAGCCTAGCTATCTTGGCTTCACCATCGGCCCTCTCCTTTTCCAACTTCTTCATTCTTTCCTTATCAGCCACCCTCTCTTTCTGAACCTCCTCCATTTTCACTTTCATCTTCTTTCTAAAGTCCAAAATAACTCTTTCTCGCTCCACCCTTTTTGCATTTGATTCTTCCAACGCCAAAATTCTATCAAGGACATGATCTTTGAGCACTGGAGACTTGATGTATTTACCACTGGACAGAGGGTTTGGAGTTAGGACATATGGTCGGGTGGAGTGAAGGATGGGGTGGGTTGAGAGGTTGATTGAATAGGCATGGTGATTGTTTGGGTTAGTTGGGTTAAAGGCAAGGTTTGGGTTTGGGTTTCAGGTTGGGTAGTGATTGATATGGGAATGGTAAGCAGTAGGGTGAATGTAGAGGTCCAGAAGGCTGTGGTTTTTAGTGGTGAGGTGATACCTATGGATGGGGACCTAGGTGGAGAGGTTTCGGGTTGGTCAGGGATGGGTGGAAAGTCTAGAGGTGAGAGTGTGGGTTGATCGGGTGAGAAAGATTTGTGGAAAGGTGTGGTTTCTATGGGTGAGGATTAGTGTTGTGGAGAGGATGGTAGGCTAGGTGTAGATGAGTCATGTAATTCGAGCTTTGAAGGTTTTGTTGGTTTAGATTTGGGTTTGGGTCGAGGTACTTGAATTTGTTTACCCTTCATAGCTTCAATATGACGGACCATGGTTTTGGGTGAGGGTGTGGTGGTCTTTGTCATAGTGTGGGTGGTAAGCTTCATTACTCAGGAAGGGGACTTCTTGGAGTCCCTAACCTTTTTCAAACGTTTCAATGGTTGTTCGGACTGTTCTTCATCTTCAGCATGTTATGAAGAACCACAGCAGAAGGCTTGCTAGCGGCCTTCCTTTTCTTCTTTTCCTGCTTAACTGTCCACGTCACCGGCTTTCGAACCATAGCTTCTGTCTTAGTCTCAGTCTCCTCATCGTTAGAATCAACACTCTGCTCATCACTCTCATCTTCATCATCTACAGGTTTGATCTCCTCAAACAACCTGAACTTATCCCCGGGAACATTTCCTTTGTATTGATATCCTCCTCTTGAACTTTTACTTAACATGGATCCAAACACTGTCTGCTTCACCATCCCAGCATGGTGAGGTTCAGATGGTGATATCTCAAATCCTTCTCATCAAACTCGACCTTATATGCCAGCCGAGGTACCTCGGGCATCTTGTCGTCAAGTAAAAACTGCATAAACCTTGGATATAGCATCTGTGAATTTTCTGTGGTGCCATTGGCATGCATGCATAGAAAGATAAATTTTGAATAGTTGAACTGCACTAGAGGTTTGATGATGAGACAAAGACCACTACCATTATGCGTCACTAGAGGTTTGAAGATGAGAGCTGCTATGATGAATCAGTAGCCTGTGAGCAGTTGTTTCTTTTTAGTACATGAGGATGTGTTTTGCAGCAATCTAGTGGTTCTCGGGGGGGGGGGGAGGCATTGATGTATTTCCATACTTTATTTATAGCAAAAGTGATGTTATGTTTGGATAAAGTTGTATATTATAGACCCAATTAGTTGATAATAATTTGCTTGGTCATGCAAAATGGACTCTCTCCAAGAGACACAGGTTATGATTTGCTTATAGGAATTGAAACTGGTTTACACAAGCTAGGTAAAACTAGTGCATAAGATCATGAATGTACTTCTTTTGTTAGAGAATAATACGTTTGCCTTAATCAATCCTAAGAAAATAGTCAAGCGTGTAAAACAGTAAATGCGTTTCTAATTAGTAGTTGGATGCACGATTAAGTTAACTTGTAATCTTATCGGTAACAATAATATCATTCATATAAACCATGATGTAAAGAAGAGTTGTTGTGCCACTTTTGTACATAAATAAAGAGGGATTGCGGTCGTCAAGCCCTAGAACCCAAATTGTAAAGGGCTTGTGATACATAATGAAACCAAACACGCGGAGCTTGTAGCTTTAGCCCATAAAGTGACTTATGTAGTAAACACACATTATTCGGGTGAATAGGATCAACAAAGCCTTGTGGTTGTTTAAAATAGATTATTAATGTGAGATCCCGATGTAAGGATGCATTCTGAACATCAAGTTGGTGTAAGGGCCACTGCTTTCTAATCACAAGGCTAAGAAGCAGTTGAATTGTTATGGACTTGACCACATGATTGTATGTTTTATTAAAGTCAATGCAAGAGGCTGGTGAAACCCATCAGCAACAAGATGAGCCTTATAACATGTAATAACTCCATATTAATCTTTCTTGATCCTGTACATCAAAGCCAATAATAGTTGAGTGAGTACTTAATGATTTGGGAGAGTACTATGGAGTGTGCATAATGTAGTATATATCAGTGTGGGTGAATACTTCAAATAAGCGAGTCCTTTAATGAGCGGGCACTGAAGGCTACAAGTACTAGATGTGGTGAATACTTAGTTTTACGAGTATTAGAGAGTGATACTCAAACAATGAAATACTAGTTGAGCGAGTGCTCTTGCGAGGAGTCATTTAAATTTTCCCAATTATCAACACAAGAATCAGTTGCCAATTCAACACAATCAACTTCTGAAATAACATCAATATTTTCATCCAAAATAAATAACATCAATATTTTCATCCAAAATATCATGAGCTACCAACATCAACATTGTCACAATTAACATTAATATCCATGGATGAGTTTTATGTATTTTGCATGGAAACAGAATTATTATTAGACTATCAGTACAGACAGAGTTGACATTTGATTGTTTTGAATTCACATCATACTCCAAGAAGTGAATTTAAAACATCATTCTTATCACAACTCATGCCATCTCCCAATGATTCCTTATCCACTAAACCACCTGCTTAACAAGATGAACTACTATTAGTACTTAATGGTTCACTAATTGGATCAACAGTCATAGATATCTCAGGGACAAATATCTTAGGCTTTGGTACATGACTAATTTCATAGACCATTTCGTCTTCAGGAGGAAAGTAAACTAAATTGAGGTAGGGGTATATAGTTATGTTTAAATGGTGGTGGAACAACATCATATTCGTAACCAAGACCCTTCTTTTGTTTGAATCCCATTTGTGAACCAATAATACCATTTAACTTTTTAGAAGCCATCTCAAACTTTTCTATGGTTATCTTGCTTTTGGAAAGATCTAACTCAAGTTCTTCAATTTTTGCATTTAATTTATTTACTTGATTTTTATGAACATCAAGTGGCTTCATATAACTATAGATGTAAGTTTGCCATGTCATCATTATGAATTTTAATTCTATCAATAAATATCTTTTCAGTTTTCTTATACTCCAGATTTTGATATCTAAGACCGATAAGTTCTTCTAACATTCTAGCATTATGGGATAAATAGTTTTCTACTTTGTTAATGCATAAATTAGACATAAGTGTGTGTACCTCGGGAGTGACAGGGTTTGCTTAGCTGCTTCCACCTGCAGCACTTGTTGAAGCTTCATTTCCATTCAAAAACGCCATCCCAGGAAAGTTGATCAGCACCATCAGCTCACTCAATTGTGCCATCCAGTCAGGCTCAGAAAATTCACTCGATTGCATCAACAATGCCTTTCCATCTGCTTTCGAGTTCCCTTGATCAATCCTTGGAACCCCTTTGCCTCAAACCCCAGCACCAGAACCTTGACCACTTTAACCGTCAGTCACATCCACAATCTTCACCTCACCAGCATGTGCACTCTCTGGTAAAGTACCCTACTACATTGTAGTTATAACATTGAAGCTTGTATTTGTTAAACTGAATGTTGTCTCTGACGGTTGCACCAAATCTGTTCTTTCCATATTTGTTGATAAATTTTTTTGCCGGTGAACTGCCATAGCCAATTGGTATTTGATATCCATCCTCTCAGGGTCTTATTCATTAATCCCAGAGGCAGGTCCCCTTGAGTGTAGGATGGTGGTAGGAGGTTTCCTTTCAAAAGTTTTTCATGACTAGCTATGAAGGCTTGGAACAATGAAATGTGGCAATAATCAGCTTGGAGAGTGGGTTGTCGTGAGCTACTTGAACTGCTTGTACTCTTATTCAAACCATGAGGGTTCCGAGCTTGATTGACCACTTGATTCACAACATCCTGAATGGAGCTTTGAGTTGTTGAACTGCAAGGACTGGCAGATGAAATAAAGGCTTTGTTTGGTTTAGATTGAGTTACTGATTGAACTCTTTTTAATCTGCCAGCAGTATGAACGGTTAGGTATAACTAGGATAGAAAAACAGTTCCAACTCTTGAACCTGTAGACACCAGCTTGATTGAGGGAACTTATATGGTTATTTATTCGGAGCTTGTCATCCATCTCAAATGATCTGATGGTAGAGATCAAATCCATCAAGCTTGGTGTGTTCATATTCTTGGTTCTTTTGATTGTCGTCACATTGTTGTTCCAAGTATATGGCGGTGAGTTCAACAATTTCTTGTTAACTTTTGACACCTCCTGAATAATCCCAGCACTTCTCATTCTTGTATTTAAAGCTTCAGATCTATCAATGAGTGTTACAACAGTATTTCCTTGAATATTATTAAACATATTGAATTCCCCGTTCAACATCTCTTTCCAGCTTTCCCTCATATCCAAATTTCCCTCAAACTTCTTAACCAATGCATCCCAAAGTGCCTTTACAGTTGTGCATTCTCTAATGGTTTGAGTGATCTTTGTGCCTAAACACATGCCGAGATAACCGTAGACCTGATCTTCAAGCATTTTCTAGAGATCACTTTTGAGTAAGAGCCATGGTAGGAACATGATGGTTGGGTAAAAGTTAGTTATTTTTATATATTAATTAGTTATATTTAGGTAAATAAATAAATGAACATTGGTACTGCAAGCATTGTTATGTGTTTTCAGGACATTGGAAGTTATGGAGCTTAACGAGGATATTTACGGGCTTGGAATGAAGATCGAGAAGTGAGAGATTGGACGTGCACGCATTACGAGGCATTCAAGAAAGATTAAATAAAAAAATCTAAATTTTTACATCTTCGCGATACGCGAAGATGCGAAGAAGGGCAACTTCGCGATACGCGAAGTTGCAGAAATCAGGCCGCGACTATTTTGTCCTTCGCGATACGCGAAGAAGCATCCCTTACATCTTCGCGATACGCGAAGATGCTTAAGTCGGCCAAAAATTTAGGTTTGCCCTATATAAACCCCTTAACCTCCCCATTCGGTTTTTCACGACTTCCAAAGGCAAAAGAGGCTTCTTAGGACGATCTTCCACCATTCCAAGGCTTCCGGTTCATCTCGGGATTGGATGTTCATCAAGATAAGTGATATAATCGATATGTCGATGCTTGGCTAAGGTTCTTGTTCATTCTAGGCTAGGTTTTTGTGTATTTTAACTTTTGACTAGATTCGTATGCTTAATGTTTATGAGCTTGATTGAGTTATTGACTTAGTTTTGCTTAATTCGTGATTAATTATTTAAACAACTTGTGTTTGGGATTATTAATTAATGCATTATTTGTTTGGTTGTGTTCATCAACATTTAGGGTTTAAGCTCTTGTGTCATTGATTAGTTATCATCAGATATTGTCCCTTAATTGGTTTTAACAAACATAAGTTGGTAATTAGGTAAACCGAGTTCAATTGTGTCATCAATTCGGTTAGGGTATCGTTTGACATCACAATCCAACTACTAGGTTTAGTAATTACTGCGTAATCAATATAACTGAATCTGGGATTAAGTTGAATGTCACATTAACCAAACCTAGAATGAATGCTTTTTATTAATATTGTTTACAAAGTCTTTTAAAGTAATCGTTTAGTTTTAATTAATCTCTAAAAACCGCTTGACATCGTCTGTCCGCTTTAGTTAATAATTAATTTAGTAATATTAAATTAGCACTTTCCTTGAGTTCCTGTGGAGATGACCTTATTTACCCATACTAGTTTATAAGTATTTAAGTCTTTAATTATTGTTTTTGAGTAGACCGCGACAGCCTACGTCAGAACATCAACTTCAACACCATCTGCCAAAGTTGTTAGTCTGTGAGGTCCATTCTCAATTGATCTTATCATCCCATAGTAATTTGTTCTAATAAAGTTCTTAAATCTCCACTTTCATTCTTCAAAGTTGCTTTCAAAGTTTAAGAGTGGAGGCGGTTTGTTAGCGGTTCCGACTTTATTTTCAAGCATCAAGAAATTCTTCAACATTATCTCAAATTCAGAAGTCATTTTCAAAAGATTCAAAAATTAGATGTGAAATTAGTGAAAAATTCTGAAAATTCTAAGTTTTTTGAATTGCAATCGCAATGAACAGTAATGCGATTGTGAAGTGAACAGTAACGCAATTCTGGTCAAATGCGATTCTGAAACTTTGCGATTCTGGATGGATGTGATTGCGATGGGGATGCGATTGCGATCAGGGATGCAAGTGCGATTCCATATGCAATTGGTATTTGGAAAAAAATGCGATTACGATTTGTCTCAAATGCCATTGCGATTATTTCCCAAATTTGATTGCGATTGAGTATTTTAAGATACCAAGTCACAAAGAACGTTGTTTAACACGAATTTTCACAAAAACACCCTTTTTAACAAGTACGAAGCACCAAACAACCAAAACAACTCGTAATGCGTTTAAACACACCCTCGAAACACTAAGACAAGACCAAAATCCAAGGTCGGAACCCAAGAACCTAAACTAGTAGAGCCGAAAGCTCTTATACCAATTGTAGGCCCTATGAACAGATCTCAACTTGTTCTTAGATCAACCCGTGTTGTAAGCTAGCGGAAATCACTTACAACACATAGGATCTAGGATCTTAGATCTTGAAGTGTTTGTTATTAACTATAAAAGAAAAGAAAGAGTGATTGTGAGGATAAGGTAGAAGAAAGAAAAGTTTGAATTTGGAAAAAAGATGGTATGAATGTTCATGCTTGCACTATTTATATTGCAATCATGTCTTCATACTTTCTATTCATGAGGCCCAATGGGCTTGTTTACATAAGGCCTCGGGCCCAAACGATACAAACTAAAAGGAAACATAAATCTTACTATTATATTAAAGCAACACACTATGGACACATGACATCTTTATAAAGTGTCCACATAGGATGACACATAAGCTATTTCCAAAATTAAACCCTATTTAAATCTATTAAATTAATTTCCTACATTTATTATTACTTTTAAAATTCCTAAATTAAATTTTCATTAACTCTTATTTAGTGTGATTTCCAGAAATAAAAAAAAACGTTTAAATTTATTTATTTATTACGCCTTTTAAATATTTTATTTCAAAATATTGTTATTATAAAGATCCTTTTCATTTGCACAAAACAACTAACATATGAATAAACTATTAAAAGTCTCTTTTCGAGCGTGTGTACATCTAAATACTCAGAATTTGCGTTATGTGAATATTTAGTTAAATTTGGGTTGACTCTTGATTTGTTTTACCATTTTAAAACCTTAAAGTTATCCTTTAGTACCATTCAATAATTAATACGGGAAAACCACATATGTTGTGTACAATGAGATATTTGAAGGTTTATGAACAATGTTTGTATTTAATCTTTTTTCAAATTTATATATACTATAATATTTAATTTCATATATGAGAAATTGTTATACAATCCTAAATTATACCACGTATATAAACAGTTTTTTTTATTAATATTATATTCTTTTTTCAGCCCGTATATTACACGGGTTACTAACCTAGTATCACATATGTTAACTAAACTAACAAATACAAAAGACTCAAACATGATAAGTGACTGTTGGACTTCCATTTGAGCCGAGCCTGTTCAAGGTGGAGGTAAACAACACCACGGACGAAAAAGGAAAAAGAGGGGGACACTGTAACTACAGGAGAGGATGTAATAACGCGTGATAAAAATCCATAAGTTCTTTTTTATGACTTTGGATGACTTAGATTAAAAGTTGGTGAAAAATAGACTCATCTGCAACGTGTATATATATATATAATTGTTTTAATGTTCAAAGCAAATATTTATAATTGTGCTTCTGTTACTCCCTTAATGTTAATCCAAATGACGTCTTTAGATTGATTCAGCAATATCGTCATTCTTATGTAAAATGGCACAAGAAGATTTTAATGGTCCCTATGTGATTGACGTTATAGTTTATTGTTGAATCACTAAAATGTCATTCTACTTCGATAGACTCCCATCAACTGTTATTAATCAACTTATACATCTTTTTTTTTTTACGACTACACGCACGCTCATCTACTCCTACTCCTACTCCTACTCCTACTCCTACTCCAATAAAGTTTACTATCATGACAAGTTTTGAACTCAAGCCTTTAATCTTAATTAAAGACAATAGTCTTTACCACCCGGCCAAACTTAGAATGCTAAAGTTTTATTTAACTCTTTAGTCAAATAGTTACGTAAAAAAATTATGTTTGTTGAAATTTTGTAACTTATCGTAAAAAACAATATTTTATAAATCACCTACCTATTGCTAGCTTCGGCTATAAGATTTATACGAAAACACACCAAGATTTGCACGGTCTGTGATAAGATGAGAACGGTCTATACAATAAAGTTACGCATGTCGAGTGTCAAGTCCTAGTGTGTCACGTGGAGAGTGTTTTCACCCAAAGAAACGAAAGAAGAAAAAACAACAACATGCTTAACATAATTCAATAGAAGTAAGAATATATGATGATTCTATAGAAATACGGAATAAGTAAATACAGTTCAGGTTCAAATTTCGTGTATGATATATATATGATTGCTTTAATGATATAGAAATGAAAGATATTCTCAAGATATCTTTATTAATCTACTAGCTATTTTAAAATTTTGGTAACTTTTGAGTTTTGACTATCCATATTTATTTTGGAGGGTTCCTTTTCTCTTAATATATTACTTTACGTGATAAATTTAAAAGTTGATTATATTATATTGATATAGAAATTTAAAACTTCACTAGTTGGCTCCCCGCCGCGTTGCGACGTAGTTGGGCTACATGCTGGGTGTTGGGCGCAAACCTTTCAAGTTTAATCCATATTATTGTTGCTAATAATGTTGCATATTAGAGTCCTAAATGATCATTGCTGGTAGATAATATCAAAAGATTTTACTTCTAAAAAGATTTTACTTCTACATGCTAATATCCAAGTTGTCATTTATGGCCTATTTGGGTTTTTTTAGATTTACATACAAACCACTTCATGCTTATAGCCTGAAGCAATTGTGCATAGTAGATGCAAGGACTTACTTTTAACAAAAAATTATTGTCGCGTCCTGCCACAAGTATTGCCTTTGTCATTCTAAAAATTGCTTGTCTCCATCTTCTTCATTGCATCTTTTGCTTCTTTTCTCCCCATTGAGATTGCAGGCAAGGGAATTCTACATATCAGCAAACTTGAGTAGTCGCCTCTAGCTGCACATTATTGTCTTTGGTATAAACTGCAACAACCATAGGTGGGAGACTCTTCGATTTTGTCAAGTAGTCCAAAGACAGACAAGCGTATTTCAAGCAGTTGTTGCAGAACCAAGCACGTAATGAAACCAATCCATTAGGTTGAGTATTTGTCAAAAGCGTTTGAATTTCAATCAGTTTAAAGCTCTCCTACTTTAGGTCAAAAGTAAATCATAACATAATCAAACATCATATTTTAGTGTATATATATAATATGTGCATAAACTGTGTGACGTGTTATTTTGACTTATGTATCTAGATGGAGATTGAAAAGCATTTAAGACTTAACCCACTTAAAATCAACTCTTCCACATTAAAACAAAGTATGTATTGTAGTATAGTTGCACCAAAATGCTTAAGCTGGTTCAACATCTATATCAGTCATAGAATCTAACATATTGAAACTTTTGTGGTTTTCAAGATGAAACTTACTATCATAATTTATAATTTGTTGGAACTCATAGCCCAATTCGTTTATTGTTACTGTTAGGTTAACTACATGAACCTCAAACTAAATCACATATGAGTATAAGACTTACTTTCCCTTGGTGTAAAGTAAAGGAGGTTCCATCTTTTCTCTTTGGCTAATCAAGACTATTTGTTTAGATTGGGCATATAAAAATTTTATTTGTATCTGCATTTTATTTGGTTTGTCAGCATCATCTAACCTGAACCCGTTTAGACCTAAAATCAAGACTCTTGTTTAGATTGGGCATTTGCATCTGCATTTTCTAACCTGAGCCGGCTTGGATCTAAGCAGTTTTGACTAATCATTTCTAGTCATGTTTATAACCTGAACCGGTTTGGGCCCGTTAACTGATTTGTACCCCTCGATTTGTCAACTATGGTAGCCTAAAATGCCTTTTAACACAAATCTTATAGCTCATTAACTAATCATCAACTCAAAGACAGCAAAGAGAAAAGAAACCGACATCAACATCTAATTAAAAATTGAAAACCTTAATAAACGTGACTGCTATAGTTGCTGGCTGTGAAATTTGTGAACGATGTCCTTGCTGAAATGGACTGCAAGCTCCTTCCATATAGCAGCCTCGACACTTCAATTGTATACCAAACCTTATAGGAAAATTCAGTTTAACCAAATTAGGCTTATGAAAAAGATGTAAACATACATTTAGACTCATGAACACAAAAACAAAGCAACAGTAATACTTACATAGATGAAGGCCGTAAGCTCTATTCAACAAAACAAAAGTAAGTTCCTACAAAACAAAAATCCATTGATCATTGTAGAAATCACCGAAACAGCAAAGGAAAGACGAATAAATAAAATTAGATTGCGAAGTTGCAGACCGTTCTTTGCAAAATCAAAACGATAATCCTTTTGTTTTGATGAGGACGAACTGGTGGCGTCAAGAAGAATATGTAAGTGAATCGTTGATGGTGTGAAGAAGCCATCTGTCTCTCCACCATTATCTCTCTATTTGTTTATAATGTTTATAAGGGGGTGTTTGGTAGAGGGATTTGATTGGGGAGAAATGGAATTAGAAATATTTCTTTTGTTTGTTTTCCACTTTTCATTTCTATTTCTCTTTCTATTTCTTTAAAACTAGAGAATTCCATTTCTCTTTAAAACAAAGAGAAATCCATTTCTCAGCAGCCTCCTCATAGCATGTCACCACCCCGTCTCCGACCACCACCCCGTCTCCGACCACCACCCCATCTCCGGCCACCCAACCCGTCTCCGGCCGCCACCCCGTCTCCGGCCGCCACCTCGTCTCCAAGTCTGCAACCGCCACCTCGTCTCCAAGTCTGCAACCACCACCCCGTCTCCGCCGTTCGCAGTGGTGAACACAGAGATGGTAACCGGTTGTAGGTTGCAGGTTGCAGGTGGTACGGGTGAACGGAGATTAGGGTTTCAAGTGGTGGTTCGTGGTAGGTTAGGGTTTTCAGATGGTCGGGTGATTGTGGTCGCAGGTGGGTGACAGTGGTGGTGGAAATCGGCGGTGGTCGCAGGTGGCTTCTGATTATCATCATCATCATCGCCACCACAACCACCACCACAAAATCTCCAAAGAGGCAGTGATGACAGATCTGAACCTCCTTTTTCTATATCTTATGTTCCAAAAATTTGAATCTTTTTAATTTCTTGTGTACTGTGGTTGAAGAAGGGGATTTGGTGGCGGCAGCCGGTGGTGGTGGGCTGTGGTTGAAGAAAGGGCTGTGGTGGTGGTGCTGGTGGTGTGGGGCTGTGGTGGTGGGGCTGGTGGTGGTGGGGCCGTGGTGGTGGGGCTGCGGTGGTGAGTGGTGTCAGGTTGGGTGGAGGTGGGGTTGGGTATGGTAGAGTTCTCTGTTTATTTTCTCGTATACCAAACAAGAGAAATGATTCTCATTCTCCATACCAATTCTCTTTCTCTACAATTCCATTTCCATTTCTATTTTCTCTTCTTTTCCATTCTCTGTACCAAACACCCCCTAAGTTTATTTATGAAACTGTGTGAAGTAGCAGAACCCAACACGTATCACCTCCAGCAAGCACAAAATCGATGATGAGTAAGAGGGAAAGACAGCTGGTTTAAATCATAGATGGCACGTGTAAAGAAACTGTTCCACGTATTACAGAAAAGGAGTTGAATTGATATATTGATTTCTATCTTTCTAAGTACAAAAGTTGTCAATATATAGATAAAATGAAATCAAAATACATAAAGCTAGTATGGAAATTCTCTTAAATTGCCTTGCAACGGTCCATAATTTCTTGGCTGTCATATCTCCCAAAAATAGGCAATGATATCATGAGATTATAATTTGTATTTTAAGTTGAGTAATGGGGCCTCCAATGCTCAACTTGTCTAGACAGTTGCTGAAGATTCTTCCGTTGACGGCTTTTGTTAAGATATCTGCTAACTGGTCTTTTGATCGAACAAATGGCAGAACTATAATTCCTGCTTCAAGTTTTTCTTTGATGATGTTCCTATCGACCTCCACATGTTTTATGCGATCGTGTTGAACAAGATTCTCTGAGATTTGTATTGCAGCTTTATTATCACACATGATCCTACTGGCTTCAGTTTGGGGAAACCCAATTTCTGTTAGAAGTTTGTGTATCCATAGGACCTCTTGTACGCCTCGAGCAATTCCTCGGAATTCTGCTTCTGCACCAGACAATGCTACCACCTTCTGTTTTTTACTTCTCCATATAACAAGATTTCCACCAACCAAGGTGAAGTATCCCGATGTTGATCTTCCATCATCTTTATCTCCTGCTCAATCTGCATCAGTGTACAACTGGACTTTTAGGTGTTTAGTTGGTTGAAAAAGAACTCCGTGACCTGTTGTTCCTTTGAGATATCTGATAATCCTCCAAACTGTTTCCATGTGAGTTACTTGAGGTTGGTGCGTAAACTTGCTGACTACCCTTACCTCATATGCAATATCTAGACGCGTATGCGAGAGGTATATAAGTTTTCCTACCAACCGTTGGTATCTTTATTTGTTTGCTAATTCTCCTTCTTCTTCCATACGGAGTTTATGGTTTACCATTATTGGGGTGTCGGCAGGTTTGCAATCGATCATTCCTGTCTCGGCTAGAAGGTCAAGAATATATTTCTTTTGACATATAAAGATACCTTGTTTAGACCTTAGTACTTCGATTCCAAGAAAGTACTTAAGTCTTCCCAAGTCCTTCATTTCAAACTCCATGAACAAGTTTGTCTTCAAGTTCTTCATTTCTTCCACATCGTTTCCTGTAATGATCATGTCATCAACATATATAATTAAACAAGTAACAAGTTTACCTCTTTGTTTAAGGAATAATGTATGATCAGAGTTGCTCTGTCGAAATCCATATTTTGTCATCGCTAGAGTAAATCTGCCAAACCAAGCTCGAAGAGATTGTTTAAGCCCGTAGAGAGACTTTTTCAGCCAACATACTTCCTTTGTCCTGAAGGTTTCCGTAAATCCTGGTGGAGCTTCCATATATACTTCTTCTTTTAATTCTCCATGTAGAAAGGCATTTTTAACATCAAATTGATAAAGAGGCCATTCTTCATTTGCAGTGATTGAAATAAGAACTCGGATAGTGTTAATCTTGGCTATCGGAGAGAATGTCTCCGAATAGTCAATCCCATATGTTTGGGTATAGCCCTTGGCTACTAGTCGTGCTTTATATCTTTCAATGGTTCCATTCGGTTTGTGTTTAATTGTAAAGACCCAGCGACAACCCACTGGCTTCTTTCCAGACGGAAGGTCACATTTTTCCCATGTGTCATTCTTCATCAATGCCTTCATCTCTAAATCCATTGCATCTTTCCAGTTCTTTGATTTTAAGGCTTGTTCCATGGAGGTTGGAATTTATTTAGTGTATAGAGTTGAAGTAAAGGCTTGAGCTTCTTTGGGCAAGTTGCCTTCGGCAATGTTTGCGATGGGATATTTAGATGTCCTTGACTGTTTTTTTGGAGAATATCGTTTAGGTGGAATTCCTCTATTGACTCTTGGTGGAAGAACATATCTCTCAGTCGTTTTGTCTTATGCTGTTGTTTCTTGTATTGGCTCATCCTGCTCTTCATGCACTATTGGTCCTTGTACTGGCTCGCCTTGTTCTTTTTGCACTGTTTGTTCTGTCTCATGGTTATCAGATATATCAATATTGTCAATTTCATGAGAGTTACTTACCTCAGGCGTCAGGTTGGGAGGATTTTGGTTCGGAACATGGATTGATGGTCCGCCAGATTGTTGGGAAGCCAGTGACTCATCTTGGTTACTGTGATTGATTTCTTCTGATGTTGAAGCCCATTTTGGAACCCATTTCAACCAACTTAGTGTGTCATTTTCCATTTTCTCTTCGTGACTATTGTGCTGAGATATTTAAAAGTATTCAGTTTCAAGGAAGTCACAATTCATGGTAGTATACATATGACGTCTTTTTGGACTATAGCATCGGTACCCTTTTTGGTTTACTCCATAGCCTACAAACACACATTTTTCAGCACATGGGTCAAGTTTTGTTCGGTTTATTTTTGGTATGTGGACAAAGACGGAGCACCCAAATATTCGTGGTTGTAATGTAAGAACAGGGGGGAGTTTGGTAAATTCTGAAAGAGTTTGTAGAGGAGTTTTTAGGTTAAGAGCTTTGGTTGGTACCCGATTAAGAAGATAAGTGGCAGTAGCTAAGGCCTCAGGCCAGAAGGACTTAGGCACTTGAGATTTAATTAAAAGGGCTCGAGTTATTTCTAGAAGAATGATATTTTTTCGTTCGACGGTACCATTTTGTTCCGGAGTATGGGAGCAAGATGTTTAGTGAATTATCCCTTTTTCTTGACAAAATTGTTTCATTGACTCATTTATGAATTCGCCCCCATTATCGGATCGAAGCGTTTGTATGTTGGTTTTAAATTGTGTTTGTATCATAATATAAAACACAGTAAATTTATCAAAAACATCTGATTTGTTTTTTAGAAAAAAAATCCATGTCATACGAGTGCAATCATCAACGAAAAGTACGAAGAAGCGAAAGTTTTGCCCCCCAATAACTTGCGCCGGTCCCCATACGTCCGAATGAATAAGTGAAAAAGGTAAATTTACTCTTGTGTTATTTGGTTTATAAGAGTGTCGGTGACTTTTAGCCAAAATACAAGTTTCACAATTTAATGATTGATTTAAAGGAAATAATTTTGGAAATAGAAGGTGCAAATAACCGATCGATGGGTATCCCAATCTTCTATGCCATAACCAAGCTATGCCTCAATCATTGAATGATAACTATACTAGCCTACCTCACTTTAGTTATAACATTCCTCCGAGGAAGAGATGGTATATGGAATTGGTCATGTACCAAAACCAGTAACATTTGTTACTCCAGCTTCTGAAGCAACTGCTCCAATACATGTTACTGTTGATTCTAGTGGTGATTCATCATCTTCAGCAGGTTGTGTTGAAGAAAGTGGGTCGATGGAAACGGACACGGGTTGTGATTATGAAACCATTTGTGATTAAACTTTTATTGAAAAATGTGTCAACGAAAGTAGGCCTGTTGAGGTGAACATATCAAGTTGTTCATCATCAAGTTGTGAGACTGAGGATAATTCAAGTCAAAGCAAAGTTTTTGAAAATGAAAAGACAAGTACTTCGTGTAAATATGTTCCACCAAATAAACGATCATTTTCTCAAACAACCAATCAATCAATAAATCCTCAGTCATACAACGTATGTGATAACAACTACTATGGTCATTATCAACAAAATTTTGTTGATCCATATTACACAAATGTGTTTTATAATCATGTTCCTATCCAAGGATCACCTTGCCCACCGCACCAACCACATTATAGTTCAGATGAGTTCTATGGCACTCTTAGGAGAAAGTGTTGTTTTATGTGTGGTCACTCTTCTCACCTTGCAAGACATTGCAAGCACTGGTTCAAGCAACAGCTTGATATTCAAAGGCGGCTTAGTCAGTCCCTAAAAGGAGCTTTCAGTAGCCCTAATTCAAGGACTGATCAAATCGATAGTGAACCTAGTGAAATGGATGTGAGATCCAAAGTAAATAAAGTAAAACACAAAAAGAAATACTTTTGGAAATCCAAAAAGGATAAAATCAAAAAGGATCCTACGACTTTAAAGTCTGACGATTCACCAAAAATAGTTTCAAAATCAAGAAAACAAAAGTCCAAAATTGACAAAACCAATGAACAAGTTTTTACTTGGATTCCTAAAGACCGTTCTTCATCAAGTGAGGTTCCACCAAGAAATAAATGGTTTTCAGGAAATAAAATTAAGTTTGGTCAATTTACGGTTGACCTTCCCGGGACAAAAGTGTGCCGGGAACCCATGCCTCAAATTCATGGAATCATATATAAAAATTTCAGGACGGTTCGATGATTCGGGTCGGTTCAGTACATAACAATGCTTTACTGCTGGTTTAATTTGCTAATTATAATCTAAAATTTAACAAATAATTTTACAATTAACAAATTAATCTAAATAATTAACAATATCAAGAACAATTAACAAATGAATATAAACTCACTGTCACGGTCAAAGGATTCGAGGAAGAGTAGCAACTAGAAATGCACTAGCTCATGGCAAACAATGGTGGTATGTGGTCAGCCGGATGCCCGAACTATCAAAGAGGAAGAGTTTGTGTCGCTTGCGTAATCGTGGTGGGGAGGGGAGAAAGATAGAGAGCGTCGTTTGTAATCGTATCTTTGTTTAAAAATTTTGGTTTATGTAACCCTAAAAGTTTGCATAAAATTTTTTTAAAAAAAAGTAGTGTAAAACGGATTTGAACCTGTAACCTCCAGTTATTAATTATCAATTTACCAACTTAGAGAGTTATCCACCAGACCAATAACTTAAATTCTAATTAAGATGGTTCCCTTCTAATTTATAAGATGGTTAACTCTATGACTTTCTATATACTAATACACTATTATTTCAAAACTCGAATAGTTCATGAGAACCATCCATTGAAAAAGTAGAACGCCCATGATTTTTAACCCAATTTATAAAATAGTATGATCCTTCCTTTTTATGATAGTTATTAGACAGAAATACAAATTTTGTCCTTTAAACATAGATGATTTACGGATCTTGTCCTTTAAAATGTTTACTTTCAGGCGGTGTCCTTTATATGATATGTTTCATTACTTTTCGTCCTTTAAACTAACATCCATCCAAAAAGTCAGTTAAGTCATTACATGTGATAGGCATGTGAGGGCAACATCGTAATTTCATCCCTTAACATAATAGTAATAATAAACTTAATGAAATTAAAAGATTCATGACCCACAATTAAATAAACTCTTGGCCCCATCATGGCATCATCTTATCACCAAACATTATCCGGTCACCCGATCACAAGAATCTACCTTGCCAACCGGTTTTAAAACATCCGGTGATTGTCTCCATCATCTCGATTGGCCGGCCAAAATAGAACATCATCGTCGTCATTATCATATTTGTTACCACCGCCACCAACTGCAACCCTATCCGCACCCACCCCACCTGATTTCCGCAACATCTATAACCCCCATTCAAACCAACACACAAATCGACTTTTTTTTTGCAAAACCAAAATCGGATCGAGATAATCGACAATATGAAGTAATCAATTTGTTTCCTCAACCACTACAAGTGAAAAGCCAAAATCAAATCTCTGAAAACTTCCATGGTTTGTGGTGGTGGTGGTGGGCGAATTTAATTTAGGTGTTCATTTAGGGTTTCGGTGTGTCGACGTCGGTGCTTCAGGTTCAAGCAGCGGCGGGCGAAAAGGGATGGAGGTGGTGAAACCCCAAATCACCGTTGCAGATCTGTGATAACCTACAAGCTACCTAGATCGTCGTTATAAATATGTGAAAACCCCAAAATCACCGGAAACTTCCAATGACTTTCCGGCGTGATGGCGGTGGCAGTGTCACCCGGCCGTTAGCGGCGAAAAGAATACTACAGGCGGTGGCAATCATGGTTGCAGGGAATGTATATTATATGTATTTACTTCTATATAATTTTTATTATTAATTAAAAAACCGATGGGTCAAACAAATATTGATTTTTAAGTTATTTTGTTTTTAAATTTAAGGGTACTATTATATTAGGGATGAAATTACTATTTTGCCCTCACATGCTTATCACATGTCATGATTTAACTGACTTTTTAAATGGTCGTTAGTCTAAAGGATGAAAAGCAAGAAAACACGCCATATAAAGGACACCGCCTGAAAGTAAACATTTTAAAGGACCTAATCCGTAAATCAGCTATTTATGTCTAGTTATTAATTGATTTAAATCACGTGTTAGTATTGTTTTGGACATATTATAGTTCATTTTTAAGGATTACGCGAGACAATTTTTTTTAAATAAACTCTTTTAATTTTTAGTTCTGGTAGGATTCGGTTTCGGTATATATATCTTCCATGTCTCTTATTTCAGTGTGCATTCAAAGACCTAGTTCTTCAACGAATCCATGGAGTTCCATCTTTCACAGCTATCAGCCATCACACCAACCACCTATTTATCTTTCATTCTACTAGCTTTCCTACTCCACGTCATCAACAGAAAGATGGCAAAGAGAGGAAAAAACAGAAAACCACCTCAAGCAAAGGGCGCATGGCCTATAATCGGACACCTTCACCTTCTTGGTGGGCCTGAGCTACCTCACAACGTGCTAGGTAACATGGCCGATAAGCACGGTCCTATCTTCACTATCAAGCTCGGTGTTCACCAAGTTTTGGTGGTGAGTAATGCAGACATAGCTAAGGAGTGCTTTACCACAAATGACAAGGCCTTTGCTAGTCGACCCAAAGCAACGGCAGTAGAACTCATGGCCTACAACTATGCCGTGTTTGGCTTTGCTCCGTACGGAGATTACTGGCGAAAAATGCGCAAGATAATCGTGCTTGAGGTTCTTTCTCAACGACAAGTTGAGTCTCTTGAGCATGTTCGGGTTTCAGAGCTTAGAGCATCCGTTACGGATATATATGAAGCTTGGATAAACAACAAAAGGTGTAGCAATTCGGGTAAGGTGAAGGTGGATATGAGTCAATGGTTGGGGAACTATTTATTAAACATTTTAGTAAGGATTAATTCAGGAAGGAGGTTGTCTTCCAACAATGAAGAAGGAGTTCGATTTCAAAGGGTAGTAAGGAAGTTTTTCGAGTTATTAGGGGCATTTGTGGTATCTGATTATATCCCTTATCTTAACTGGGTGGATATGGGTGGATACAAGAAAGCAATGAAGCAGACAGGGAAAGAGTTGGACATGTTTTTTGAGCAATGGTTAAAGGAACGTAGATTGATACATGGAGGATCAGCACAGGAACTTGAAGGCAGCCAAGTGTTCATAGATGTGCTCATTAAAATTCTTCAAGATGCCTCAGAAGACGAATTTCCTGATGTTGACCATGATATAATTATAAAATCCACATGCCTAGTAAGTGTGTATCATGCAAACATATATAGTTCATTAACTGTTGTATATTCGAAGCTAGGTTATAAGTTTTTCAATGTGTTAATGAACCACGAACCGACTAGACCAAACCAAAGAAAGTCAAGGTTTGGTATTAATGGTTTGAAACTTGAAATCAGTTGTGTAAATTGAACCGGTGATGAAATTATCGTTTATTTATTTCATTTTAGGAGTATGAAGTATGGTCTTTGAAAACTTAATAGAAAATTATGCTTTTGAGAAAAATAATTTTTTTGGTCTCAAACCGTTAAATCATAAAAGCATAAGAACGACGGTTCTTTTGTCATTTTTTAAAACCGTGGTTAGCAGTTCGAAACAAAACTTTTATCAAACCCAGCTGAACTAGACAGTAAACATTCTTAGTTGATATATGCATTGCTAATATACATTGAATGTTACAGCAACTACTAGCAGCAGGCTTGGACACAACAGCAATAACATTAACATGGGCTTTGTCTTTGCTGCTAAACAACCCAAAATCAATAGAAATCGCCCAACATGAAATTGATGAGCATGTTGGAAAGGACAGACTGGTAGAGGAATCGGACTTGAAGAATTTAGTCTACCTAGATGCCATCATCAAAGAAACATTTCGTTTATTCCCAGCTGGACCTCTTTCTGTTCCTCACGAATCCGTTGAGGAATGTATTGTGGGTGGCTACAACATCCCAATAGGAACACGTTTGCTAGTAAATCTTAAGAAAATGCATCGTGATCCTAATGCGTGGTCAGAACCAGATAAATTTCAGCCAGAAAGATTTTTGAAGACTAAAAAGGATATCGATGTAAAAGGAAAACATTTTGAATTGCTTCCATTTGGTGGTGGTAGAAGAATATGTCCTGGTGTTTCGTTTGCCCTGCAGGCTTTGCATTTAACTTTAGCAAGTTTGATACAACAGTTCACACTCAAAAATCCAACAAATGAACCTATTGATATGAGGGAGAGCCATGGGTTGAGTAGCAGCAAAGCAACACCACTTGAGGTTCTCGTTGCCCCTCGTTTGTCCTCTAATATGTATCATGTAGGATCATGAATTATCGCGTTTAGATCGTCTACAAACGCCACTCCAGCAACAATATATTTCGTACTAAAGCCGCAACTTATATATGTTTTATTAATATGTAATAAAGTAATGTGGTGTGTTTGGTTAGTCTTAGGGCCGGATTTTGGGCCGTGCAGCCCGTGCAGTGGCACGAGGCCCAAATTTTCTGAGGGCCCAATAGCTTTAAATTTTATTATACCTTGTTTAATATGAAGAGCCCAATTAAAAAAACACCCTATTATACCCAAGCAGGCAAGCAACGATCTATTGGAGGCTGAACGAGAATTCTTGGAATAGAAAGTATTCAAGGTAATCAGGTATGATACTATGAATGATTTTTAATTTTTTATTACTTCGCATCAAGAAGCTGGAACTGGAGACGTGTGTACAATTAATCAAATTAACAAAAACCAAAAAAAACAAAAAACAATATGTTATATGTGTGTACATCAGCGTTGCTTTTATTTAAGGCATACCTTAATTATGATTTTTTTAATGCATAATTTTTAATTACTTTTTGTTAATTTTATGCTTGTAAAATTGAAATTTGATTTTAGGTATAGTTAAACTTGAAGTATAATTTTCATTGATGTATGCTTCAAGTGGGTTTTTGATACAAAATTGTATTTTGTTATAATACAAAAGTGTGTTTTTTGTGACGAATGTCTCATGTCTGACACCTCGTTCATCTCTTTGAAGATGGAATTTTTTTTTTACTATTAACTTTTTTGAGAGAAAGTATTTTAATGAGACTTCAAGTGTAGAAGAAGTTACATTTTCACCTGAGGAGGATTTCAAAGTCAATTACTTTTTATGCATTGTTGATCAAGCTATAGTTTCTCTTGAAACAAAATTCGATCAATACCAAAAATTTGAAAAAATATTTGGTTTTTTGTTTCCTAAAAAGTTAAAGACACTTAATGAAAAAGATCTTAAGTCTTTTTGTTATCGTCTCCAAGATGCATTGAAATATAAAGAAGAATCAGACGTCGATGCTAATGAACTTTATTCGGAGTTGAAGTTGATTGAGACATTCTTACCGAGTCACATTGTTAGCCCTTTTGATGCTTTAAATAATATCAAGTAGCTTGGTCATTTCCCTAATGCTATAAATGCATATAAAGTGCTTTTGACAATTCGGGTCACGATGGCATCGGCCGAAAGAAGCTTTTCAAAATTGAAGTTGTTGAAGTCTTATTTGCGATCGACAATGTCGCAAGAAAGACTTAACGGATTGGCAATGATATCTATTGAAAGTGAAATATTAGAAAGTATGGACTATAAAGACTTGTTCGAGAGCTTTGCTTTCCAAAACGCTAGGAGAGCCTCAAAATTCGCTTAAGTTCAATTATTTTGATACGCTACTTTTTTTTTTTTTATTTTATAACAGTTGTACTTGTATTGTGGTTTTTTTTAATATATAATCGATTAGTTTATGTTATAAGGAGGAGGCCCAAAATTTGTCTCGCACGAGGCCTAAATTTTTTTTATCATTTTCGAAGACGGGCCTGGTTAATCTTATTTAAGGATAGTAAGAACAAAGAGACCTCAATCTCTTATGTGGTTTTTATTTTCCTTTAAATATGTTGTTGAAAGCAATTAAGCTTTCAATTCATATTTTAAACTAGTGATTTCCATAAGTATTTACATTATTATGCATTGTACTGTACGTCAGATTGTGCAGTTATTAAAGTTATTATTAACGATTTCGTTAAAGTTTGCAAACACTAAAAAGTAATTAAGTTGTCTTACAACGGTCTACAAATTCAATCCTGAAAACTATTTAATTAATTTAAACGACATAACATAAATAAACCTCGTGTTTTCCATAATCTAAAGCTTTCCTATATTTGCCATCACAGGTTCCCCCAGTTCCTGTGAGTACTTGTTTTAATTAACTCAAACGACAGAAAGAAATATTATTGAGCTAGAAATTGCTTTGGATCTAGAGACATATTTATCACCACGCAACTCTCCAAGACTCCAACCATCACCACTGCTTTCAATGTTATAACAAATGGCAAGCAGTTCGTGCTTCTTTATTGAAATTGATTTTTTTTTTTGTATAGACATTGTTTTCCTTCAAGATCATGAATCGCGGAGAACTTGTGGGTGCATATTCATGGAGCCCCAATCAAATAAGTTAAAGAATTAAGAAGTGCGCGAAATAGATCTGGACCATTCCTAAACTTTGTTGATGGATAAGATCGAGACCATTGACAACGTCGTAAATAAAGAAGATTGCAAATGATTGAAATGACTAAATCGAAAAAGCCTTGGTTTTCTTTTAAACTAGTTTCATAACATAACAATAATCAAACAACTTTAGGTTCTGTTTGGTATGGGGTAATGAAATGGACGACGGAATGAAATGGACAATGGAATGAAATGAGTTATTACCATTCCAATGAGATGTTTGGTTACTACATGGGAATGCAATGAATGATTACAAAATTTTCAGTAGGTAGGAAAAAGAAAAAGAAAAAAGAAAACTAAAATGGTAGTGAGTGGCGGTGGTGGTGGGAGGTAGGTCGCGGTCGTGGCATTGGTGGGCGGTGATGGTGGTGGTGGGTGACGGGAGATAATGGTGGTTGGAGGTGGGTGGGTGGTGGTGGTGTTGGGTGGTGACGGTAACAGTGAAGGTGGCAGGCGGTGGTGGCAATGGCGGCGGTGGGCAACGGTGACGGTGGGCAGCAAGTGGTGGTGGTGAGGGGCGGGGGCGATGGTTGATGGTGGCAGCAGACGGGTGGCGGTGGTTAGCGGTTAGCGCTAATGATAGCGGTTGGTGGCGGTAACAGCAGCGGTGGACGACAATGGTGGTGGTTGGTGGTGACGCCGGTGGTGGTTGGTGGTGGTGGTGGTGGGTGTTGATGGTGGTGGGTGGTGGTAGTGGGAGGGTGGTGGAGGTGATGTATGGTGAAAGAGGGAATGGAATGAAAAAAAAACATGGGGTATGGATGGAATGAAATTGGGGTATTTTAGAGGAAATGGAATGGACTAGGTAATGGGTAATTCAATTCCTTTAATCAACCAAATACATTTTTCTTCATTCCCTCACAATAAGTCATTCCATTCCGACCTCCATTCTTGCATTCCAAACGCTACCTTAATACTTTATTATTGTTTTTTTAATTATACCATAAAACCAAGACTTTTATTATTTTTTAATTGAGTATACTATGATATATTATATACACTAGATTAGCTACTCGTGTAGCACACGGGTTAGAATAAATAAAATATTTAAATAATTACACAATGCGAAATACAAAAAATATGTTCAAAAGATATAAAGATATATCATATGGTATAATAATTACACGTTACACATATGGAAATAAAAAGTTGTTTAGAAAATTGATAAATCTCTAAATATTTCTTTGTGCACAATATTTTTAGTTTTATTTATAACTTTAATTTCTATGTCAAAACTTAGTAGTTTCACATTGTTTCTGTTTTTAACTCTGGATAATGCAATACATAATTGGTCATGAGTTAAAAAAATTGTCTCAAAAACAAACTAACCATCTATAACGATTGACCTTATCTTTTATTAATCTTCATTGTAAAAACAAAAATAAAGTGAAAGTTTCATTCTTTGAAATTAATCATTTTATTCAAAGGTATAAGATTTTTTTTTAAATAAAAGTGTGAGTTTCAATATTACTTTCGGATATGATTTCAGCTTCTACAGCACGGTTATCATGTTTTACTTTCACATATAGTTTAGTTTTATTGCATAGACCAATTTGTTAGTTAATATTTTAAGCATCATCACTTCAACATCGGCTTTTAGGACTAACCTATAACTTAACAACCTTAGATTTTGAGCCATTTAAAACATCAAGAAACTAATACTTTCTTGTGATGTATCATTTTATGTTTGATGGATACCATCTGAAGAATGGGAATATTTTTCATCTCCTAGAAACATGGATATCAAACGTTTGCTAATTTTTTAGGCTGGTCTCATTTTCCGAAGCAAGTATAACTCGCTCACTAAATAAATCTATATTTTTGAAATCTTCAATAATATAAGGATATACAAAGTCAATTTATCATATGATTAATAGTGTGCTAATGTCTAACATTTGTATTCCAAAGATAAGAAGTTATCTTATCCACCTAAAAAACCAAAACTTGTAGTCTAGTGTTTATATTTTTGTGGAGTTTTAAAATGATGAACTTAACCTAAATGATGGGTTAATTAAATAGTCAATTAAAAAAGAAGTTGTAAATGGCTACTTTTTTAAACTAACCCATGGACCGAAACTCATTCTAGTCACAACTGTTTTGACCCGAGCCATATTTGAGACTTTAACCGGTTAGAGAACCCGCTCATTTAAGTTAATATAAAGATTAAGAATGCATCAATAGTGAATTTGTCTATTCAAGGTTTGAAAGAAAAATACTTGTATTTAGTATTAATCATATATATTTAATAAGTTAAAGTTTATTGAAATTTAATTTTTAATTAATGTTACCTCTTCATCCAATAATATCATTTCTTATAAAAACCTTAATTAATATAACATATTTAAAACCTCAATTTTTGGAATCATTATTCAAAATCAACGTGAAACTGGTTAATTCTAAAAATCTAATATTAATAACTAATATAATATATTTATATAAAAAATAACATATTAATGTTGGTATTAAATTTTTTAAATCAACAAAGAATTATTAAAAAGAGAAAATGAAATATTAAAAAGTAAAAAAATAAAATACAAAATTATTAATAAGAAAGAGTGTCAAATGTATTTAATATGAAAGAGATGAGGGGAAAATTTTGTAAGCATCACTTTGGTGATGGCATGTAGCGTTTAGAAAGTTTTTTTTTTTATTATATAGTATTGATTTTTCAAATTATTTATAATAGTAGCCGATGATTCATTTTGGTGTTGTTTGTTTTTTAAGAGGTAAAATGTCTGCAGTCTACGGACCACATCTGCAGACATCTGTAGCAGAAGAGGTGGACCAAACCTCTGCAGTCTGCAAAAAGAAGACTGTTTATTTTTTAACACGTCTGCAAACTATTAAAATTAACAGAAATTTAAATAAACCGAATTTTAAACATAAAAAAGGTCTTCAAACGACTTAAACTTTATGCAAACCTAATGTAACAAGATCTTCATTAAACCAAAACTTTCTACAAGCTTTTTTAAACAAAAAACTAATGATAACTGGACAATTATACAAACTAATAATTGAACAAAAACTAATAATAATTCAACAAACTAAATTCTACAAATCAATTTCTTTAAAAAAAAACTAATAAAAATTCAACAATAATTGAAAAATAACTCTCGAGCTCTCGTAAGTCAAAACGAGCCAAGCTCAAGCTCGTTTACACAAAATAAACCTAAATTGATATACACGACATTAATACTCACTCGACGAACATCAATTAAACCTGATTTCAACAAATTCCGATCTTATAAACTTTCAATAGTATAATCCAATACACAAATTCAAATCGATTACATCACAAATCATACAAATATAGGTAAAGTACACAAATCAACAAAACAATAATACACGGACTGGAGTTGTGGATGTGTGGCAGTGGGCGGCGGAGACGGCGGACCTGCGGCAGTCGAAGGGCGGTGGAGATATGGGGTGGTCGGAGAGAGGGCGACGAAGGTAGGGGAGGGGCGACGGAGGTGTAGGGTGGCTGGATAGGGGATAGCGGCAGCAGGGGTGTGGCGGCGGAAGTTTGGGGTGGCCGGAAAGGGGGGCGACGGAGGTGTGGGGTGACCGGAAAGGGGGCGGCGGAGGTGTGAGGTGGCTGGAAAGGGGGCGATGTTGGAGAAGAGGAGAGGGGTGGAGGAGTTGCTAGGGTTGATGGAAGGGTTTGATGAGAAGATGTGGGAATATGTTAAAAGCTGATGGTCCAAGTCTTCTTCAAGAAGAGGGAGCGCAGACGTTTTTTAATGAAATTTCTTCCGGAAAACAAACAGTTTTCAGACCATAACATCTGCGCGTGGTCTGCGCGGTGCAGACATAAGAGACCAGGAAGATCTTCAGAGAAAAAACAAACACTACCTTTGTGAGATTAAGGTTGTTTAAATTGCGTAATTATTCATTTGTTAATGATAAGTAGGTAATTTTATACATATGCCGCGTTGTTAAATAGTTCGTTACTTCATAAGCATCTCATTGAAATTCGATTTCCTATCCCCTTTGTGATTTAAATAGTGAAACGATGTAAAATATAATCAATTATTAAGAAATCGTAGTCAATTGTCTGGCAAAAAGAGAGAAAATAATAATGCACCATCCACCACAAGAATGTTGACAATAACTACTATAATAATACCTGTAAAAATTAATGTGATCACATGTGGCGTGTGTCCTGTCTTGACAATAACATGCCCCACGATATCAACATCGTCCACTTGCCTTGGGAGCAAGGGTTGATTTCATTTAAGAAAAATATACACGTATATAACAATGCTTTACTGCTGGTTTAATTTGCTAATTATAATCTAAAATTTAACAAATAATTTTACAATTAACAAATTAATCTAAATAATTAACAATATCAAGAACAATTAACAAATGAATATAAACTCACTGTCACGGTCAAAGGATTCGAGGAAGAGTAGCAACTAGAAATGCACTAGCTCATGGCAAACAATGGTGGTATGTGGTCAGCCGGATGCCCGAACTATCAAAGAGGAAGAGTTTGTGTCGCTTGCGTAATCGTGGTGGGGAGGGGAGAAAGATAGAGAGCGTCGTTTGTAATCGTATCTTTGTTTAAAAATTTTGGTTTATGTAACCCTAAAAGTTTGCATAAAATTTTTTTAAAAAAAAGTAGTGTAAAACGGATTTGAACCTGTAACCTCCAGTTATTAATTATCAATTTACCAACTTAGAGAGTTATCCACCAGACCAATAACTTAAATTCTAATTAAGATGGTTCCCTTCTAATTTATAAGATGGTTAACTCTATGACTTTCTATATACTAATACACTATTATTTCAAAACTCGAATAGTTCATGAGAACCATCCATTGAAAAAGTAGAACGCCCATGATTTTTAACCCAATTTATAAAATAGTATGATCCTTCCTTTTTATGATAGTTATTAGACAGAAATACAAATTTTGTCCTTTAAACATAGATGATTTACGGATCTTGTCCTTTAAAATGTTTACTTTCAGGCGGTGTCCTTTATATGATATGTTTCATTACTTTTCGTCCTTTAAACTAACATCCATCCAAAAAGTCAGTTAAGTCATTACATGTGATAGGCATGTGAGGGCAACATCGTAATTTCATCCCTTAACATAATAGTAATAATAAACTTAATGAAATTAAAAGATTCATGACCCACAATTAAATAAACTCTTGGCCCCATCATGGCATCATCTTATCACCAAACATTATCCGGTCACCCGATCACAAGAATCTACCTTGCCAACCGGTTTTAAAACATCCGGTGATTGTCTCCATCATCTCGATTGGCCGGCCAAAATAGAACATCATCGTCGTCATTATCATATTTGTTACCACCGCCACCAACTGCAACCCTATCCGCACCCACCCCACCTGATTTCCGCAACATCTATAACCCCCATTCAAACCAACACACAAATCGACTTTTTTTTTGCAAAACCAAAATCGGATCGAGATAATCGACAATATGAAGTAATCAATTTGTTTCCTCAACCACTACAAGTGAAAAGCCAAAATCAAATCTCTGAAAACTTCCATGGTTTGTGGTGGTGGTGGTGGGCGAATTTAATTTAGGTGTTCATTTAGGGTTTCGGTGTGTCGACGTCGGTGCTTCAGGTTCAAGCAGCGGCGGGCGAAAAGGGATGGAGGTGGTGAAACCCCAAATCACCGTTGCAGATCTGTGATAACCTACAAGCTACCTAGATCGTCGTTATAAATATGTGAAAACCCCAAAATCACCGGAAACTTCCAATGACTTTCCGGCGTGATGGCGGTGGCAGTGTCACCCGGCCGTTAGCGGCGAAAAGAATACTACAGGCGGTGGCAATCATGGTTGCAGGGAATGTATATTATATGTATTTACTTCTATATAATTTTTATTATTAATTAAAAAACCGATGGGTCAAACAAATATTGATTTTTAAGTTATTTTGTTTTTAAATTTAAGGGTACTATTATATTAGGGATGAAATTACTATTTTGCCCTCACATGCTTATCACATGTCATGATTTAACTGACTTTTTAAATGGTCGTTAGTCTAAAGGATGAAAAGCAAGAAAACACGCCATATAAAGGACACCGCCTGAAAGTAAACATTTTAAAGGACCTAATCCGTAAATCAGCTATTTATGTCTAGTTATTAATTGATTTAAATCACGTGTTAGTATTGTTTTGGACATATTATAGTTCATTTTTAAGGATTACGCGAGACAATTTTTTTTAAATAAACTCTTTTAATTTTTAGTTCTGGTAGGATTCGGTTTCGGTATATATATCTTCCATGTCTCTTATTTCAGTGTGCATTCAAAGACCTAGTTCTTCAACGAATCCATGGAGTTCCATCTTTCACAGCTATCAGCCATCACACCAACCACCTATTTATCTTTCATTCTACTAGCTTTCCTACTCCACGTCATCAACAGAAAGATGGCAAAGAGAGGAAAAAACAGAAAACCACCTCAAGCAAAGGGCGCATGGCCTATAATCGGACACCTTCACCTTCTTGGTGGGCCTGAGCTACCTCACAACGTGCTAGGTAACATGGCCGATAAGCACGGTCCTATCTTCACTATCAAGCTCGGTGTTCACCAAGTTTTGGTGGTGAGTAATGCAGACATAGCTAAGGAGTGCTTTACCACAAATGACAAGGCCTTTGCTAGTCGACCCAAAGCAACGGCAGTAGAACTCATGGCCTACAACTATGCCGTGTTTGGCTTTGCTCCGTACGGAGATTACTGGCGAAAAATGCGCAAGATAATCGTGCTTGAGGTTCTTTCTCAACGACAAGTTGAGTCTCTTGAGCATGTTCGGGTTTCAGAGCTTAGAGCATCCGTTACGGATATATATGAAGCTTGGATAAACAACAAAAGGTGTAGCAATTCGGGTAAGGTGAAGGTGGATATGAGTCAATGGTTGGGGAACTATTTATTAAACATTTTAGTAAGGATTAATTCAGGAAGGAGGTTGTCTTCCAACAATGAAGAAGGAGTTCGATTTCAAAGGGTAGTAAGGAAGTTTTTCGAGTTATTAGGGGCATTTGTGGTATCTGATTATATCCCTTATCTTAAATGGGTGGATATGGGTGGATACAAGAAAGCAATGAAGCAGACAGGGAAAGAGTTGGACATGTTTTTTGAGCAATGGTTAAAGGAACGTAGATTGATACATGGAGGATCAGCACAGGAACTTGAAGGCAGCCAAGTGTTCATAGATGTGCTCATTAAAATTCTTCAAGATGCCTCAGAAGACGAATTTCCTGATGTTGACCATGATATAATTATAAAATCCACATGCCTAGTAAGTGTGTATCATGCAAACATATATAGTTCATTAACTGTTGTATATTCGAAGCTAGGTTATAAGTTTTTCAATGTGTTAATGAACCACGAACCGACTAGACCAAACCAAAGAAAGTCAAGGTTTGGTATTAATGGTTTGAAACTTGAAATCAGTTGTGTAAATTGAACCGGTGATGAAATTATCGTTTATTTATTTCATTTTAGGAGTATGAAGTATGGTCTTTGAAAACTTAATAGAAAATTATGCTTTTGAGAAAAATAATTTTTTTGGTCTCAAACCGTTAAATCATAAAAGCATAAGAACGACGGTTCTTTTGTCATTTTTTAAAACCGTGGTTAGCAGTTCGAAACAAAACTTTTATCAAACCCAGCTGAACTAGACAGTAAACATTCTTAGTTGATATATGCATTGCTAATATACATTGAATGTTACAGCAACTACTAGCAGCAGGCTTGGACACAACAGCAATAACATTAACATGGGCTTTGTCTTTGCTGCTAAACAACCCAAAATCAATAGAAATCGCCCAACATGAAATTGATGAGCATGTTGGAAAGGACAGACTGGTAGAGGAATCGGACTTGAAGAATTTAGTCTACCTAGATGCCATCATCAAAGAAACATTTCGTTTATTCCCAGCTGGACCTCTTTCTGTTCCTCACGAATCCGTTGAGGAATGTATTGTGGGTGGCTACAACATCCCAATAGGAACACGTTTGCTAGTAAATCTTAAGAAAATGCATCGTGATCCTAATGCGTGGTCAGAACCAGATAAATTTCAGCCAGAAAGATTTTTGAAGACTAAAAAGGATATCGATGTAAAAGGAAAACATTTTGAATTGCTTCCATTTGGTGGTGGTAGAAGAATATGTCCTGGTGTTTCGTTTGCCCTGCAGGCTTTGCATTTAACTTTAGCAAGTTTGATACAACAGTTCACACTCAAAAATCCAACAAATGAACCTATTGATATGAGGGAGAGCCATGGGTTGAGTAGCAGCAAAGCAACACCACTTGAGGTTCTCGTTGCCCCTCGTTTGTCCTCTAATATGTATCATGTAGGATCATGAATTATCGCGTTTAGATCGTCTACAAACGCCACTCCAGCAACAATATATTTCGTACTAAAGCCGCAACTTATATATGTTTTATTAATATGTAATAAAGTAATGTGGTGTGTTTGGTTAGTCTTAGGGCCGGATTTTGGGCCGTGCAGCCCGTGCAGTGGCACGAGGCCCAAATTTTCTGAGGGCCCAATAGCTTTAAATTTTATTATACCTTGTTTAATATGAAGAGCCCAATTAAAAAAACACCCTATTATACCCAAGCAGGCAAGCAACGATCTATTGGAGGCTGAACGAGAATTCTTGGAATAGAAAGTATTCAAGGTAATCAGGTATGATACTATGAATGATTTTTAATTTTTTATTACTTCGCATCAAGAAGCTGGAACTGGAGACGTGTGTACAATTAATCAAATTAACAAAAACCAAAAAAAACAAAAAACAATATGTTATATGTGTGTACATCAGCGTTGCTTTTATTTAAGGCATACCTTAATTATGATTTTTTTAATGCATAATTTTTAATTACTTTTTGTTAATTTTATGCTTGTAAAATTGAAATTTGATTTTAGGTATAGTTAAACTTGAAGTATAATTTTCATTGATGTATGCTTCAAGTGGGTTTTTGATACAAAATTGTATTTTGTTATAATACAAAAGTGTGTTTTTTGTGACGAATGTCTCATGTCTGACACCTCGTTCATCTCTTTGAAGATGGAATTTTTTTTTTACTATTAACTTTTTTGAGAGAAAGTATTTTAATGAGACTTCAAGTGTAGAAGAAGTTACATTTTCACCTGAGGAGGATTTCAAAGTCAATTACTTTTTATGCATTGTTGATCAAGCTATAGTTTCTCTTGAAACAAAATTCGATCAATACCAAAAATTTGAAAAAATATTTGGTTTTTTGTTTCCTAAAAAGTTAAAGACACTTAATGAAAAAGATCTTAAGTCTTTTTGTTATCGTCTCCAAGATGCATTGAAATATAAAGAAGAATCAGACGTCGATGCTAATGAACTTTATTCGGAGTTGAAGTTGATTGAGACATTCTTACCGAGTCACATTGTTAGCCCTTTTGATGCTTTAAATAATATCAAGTAGCTTGGTCATTTCCCTAATGCTATAAATGCATATAAAGTGCTTTTGACAATTCGGGTCACGATGGCATCGGCCGAAAGAAGCTTTTCAAAATTGAAGTTGTTGAAGTCTTATTTGCGATCGACAATGTCGCAAGAAAGACTTAACGGATTGGCAATGATATCTATTGAAAGTGAAATATTAGAAAGTATGGACTATAAAGACTTGTTCGAGAGCTTTGCTTTCCAAAACGCTAGGAGAGCCTCAAAATTCGCTTAAGTTCAATTATTTTGATACGCTACTTTTTTTTTTTTTATTTTATAACAGTTGTACTTGTATTGTGGTTTTTTTTAATATATAATCGATTAGTTTATGTTATAAGGAGGAGGCCCAAAATTTGTCTCGCACGAGGCCTAAATTTTTTTTATCATTTTCGAAGACGGGCCTGGTTAATCTTATTTAAGGATAGTAAGAACAAAGAGACCTCAATCTCTTATGTGGTTTTTATTTTCCTTTAAATATGTTGTTGAAAGCAATTAAGCTTTCAATTCATATTTTAAACTAGTGATTTCCATAAGTATTTACATTATTATGCATTGTACTGTACGTCAGATTGTGCAGTTATTAAAGTTATTATTAACGATTTCGTTAAAGTTTGCAAACACTAAAAAGTAATTAAGTTGTCTTACAACGGTCTACAAATTCAATCCTGAAAACTATTTAATTAATTTAAACGACATAACATAAATAAACCTCGTGTTTTCCATAATCTAAAGCTTTCCTATATTTGCCATCACAGGTTCCCCCAGTTCCTGTGAGTACTTGTTTTAATTAACTCAAACGACAGAAAGAAATATTATTGAGCTAGAAATTGCTTTGGATCTAGAGACATATTTATCACCACGCAACTCTCCAAGACTCCAACCATCACCACTGCTTTCAATGTTATAACAAATGGCAAGCAGTTCGTGCTTCTTTATTGAAATTGATTTTTTTTTTTGTATAGACATTGTTTTCCTTCAAGATCATGAATCGCGGAGAACTTGTGGGTGCATATTTATGGAGCCCCAATCAAATAAGTTAAAGAATTAAGAAGTGCGCGAAATAGATCTGGACCATTCCTAAACTTTGTTGATGGATAAGATCGAGACCATTGACAACGTCGTAAATAAAGAAGATTGCAAATGATTGAAATGACTAAATCGAAAAAGCCTTGGTTTTCTTTTAAACTAGTTTCATAACATAACAATAATCAAACAACTTTAGGTTCTGTTTGGTATGGGGTAATGAAATGGACGACGGAATGAAATGGACAATGGAATGAAATGAGTTATTACCATTCCAATGAGATGTTTGGTTACTACATGGGAATGCAATGAATGATTGCAAAATTTTCAGTAGGTAGGAAAAAAAAAAGAAAAAAGAAAACTAAAATGGTAGTGAGTGGCGGTGGTGGTGGGAGGTAGGTCGCGGTCGTGGCATTGGTGGGCGGTGATGGTGGTGGTGGGTGACGGGAGATAATGGTGGTTGGAGGTGGGTGGGTGGTGGTGGTGTTGGGTGGTGACGGTAACAGTGAAGGTGGCAGGCGGTGGTGGCAATGGCGGCGGTGGGCAACGGTGACGGTGGGCAGCAAGTGGTGGTGGTGAGGGGCGGGGGCGATGGTTGATGGTGGCAGCAGACGGGTGGCTGTGGTTAGCGGTTAGTACTAATGATAGCGGTTGGTGGCGGTAACAGCAGCGGTGGACGACAATGGTGGTGGTTGGTGGTGACGCCGGTGGTGGTTGGTGGTGGTGGTGGTGGGTGTTGATGGTGGTGGGTGGTGGTAGTGGGAGGGTGGTAGAGGTGATGTATGGTGAAAGAGGGAATGGAATGAAAAAAAAACATGGGGTATGGATGGAATGAAATTGGGGTATTTTAGAGGAAATGGAATGGACTAGGTAATGGGTCATTTAATTCCTTTAATCAACCAAATACATTTTTCTTCATTCCCTCACAATAAGTCATTCCATTCCGACCTCCATTATTGCATTCCAAACGCTACCTTAATACTTTATTATTGTTTTTTTTAATTATACCATAAAACCAAGACTTTTATTATTTTTTAATTGAGTATACTATGATATATTATATACACTAGATTAGCTACTCGTGTAGCACACGGGTTAGAATAAATAAATTATTTAAATAATTACACAATGCGAAATACAAAAAATATGTTCAAAAGATATAAAGATATATCATATGGTATAATAATTACACGTTACACATATGGAAATAAAAAGTTGTTTAGAAAATTGATAAATCTCTAAATATTTCTTTGTGCACAATATTTTTAGTTTTATTTGTAACTTTAATTTCTATGTTAAAACTTAGTAGTTTCACATTGTTTATGTTTTTAACTCTGGATAATGCAATACATAACTGGTCATGAGTTAAAAAAAATTGTCTCAAAAACAAACTAACCATCTATAACGATTGACCTTATCTTTTATTAATCTTCATTGTAAAAACAAAAATAAAGTGAAAGTTTCATTCTTTGAAATTAATCATTTTATCCAAAGGTATAGGATTTTTTTTAAAATAAAAGTGTGAGTTTCAATATTACTTTCGGATATGATTTCAGCTTTACAGCACGGTTATCATGTTTTACTTTCACATATAGTTTAGTTTTATTGCATAGACCAATTTGTTAGTTAATATTTTAAGCATCATCACTTCAACATCGGCTTTTAGGACTAACCTATAACTTAACAACCTTAGATTTTGAGCCATTTAAAACATCAAGAAACTAATACTTTCTTGTGATGTATCATTTTATGTTTGATAGATACCATCTGAAGAATGGTAATATTTTTCATCTCCTAGAAACATGATTATCAAACGTTTGCTAATTTTTTAGGCTGGTCTCATTTTCCGATGCAAGTATAACTCGCTCACTAAATAAATCTATATTTTTGAAATCTTCAATAATTTAAGGATATACAAAGTCAATTTATCATATGATTAATAGTGTGCTAATGTCTAACATTTGTATTCCAAAGATAAGAAGTTATCTTATCCACCTAAAAAACCAAAACTTGTAGTCTAGTGTTTATATTTTTGTGGAGTTTTAAAATGATGAACTTAACCTAAATGATGGGTTAATTAAATAGTCAATTAAAAAAGAAGTTGTAAATGGCTACTTTTTTAAGCTAACCCGTGGACCGAAACTCATTCTAGTCACAACTGTTTTAACCCGAACCATATTTGAGACTTTAACCGGTTAGAGAACCCGCTCATTTAAGTTAATATAAAGATTAAGAATGCATCAATAGTGAATTTGTCTATTCAAGGTTTGAAAGAAAAATACTTGTATTTAGTATTAATCATATATATTTAATAAGTTAAAGTTTATTGAAATTTAATTTTTAATTAATGTTACCTCTTCATCCAATAATATCATTTCTTATAAAAACCTTAATTAATATAACATATTTAAAACCTCAATTTTTGGAATCATTATTCAAAATCAACGTGAAATTGGTTAATTCTAAAAATCTAATATTAATAACTAATATAATATATTTATATAAAAAATAACATATTAATGTTGGTATTAAATTTTTTAAATCAACAAAGAATTATTAAAAAGAGAAAATGAAATATTAAAAAGTAAAAAAATAAAATACAAAATTATTAATAAGAAAGAGTGTCAAATGTATTTAATATGAAAGAGATGAGGGAAAAATTTTGTAAGCATCACTTTGGTGATAGCATGTGGCGTTTAGAAAGTTTTTTTTTTATTATATAGTATAGATTTTTCAAATTGTTTATAATAGTAGCCGATGATTCATTTTGGTGTTGTTTGTTTTTTAAGAGGTAAAATGTCTGCAGTCTACGGACCACATCTGCAGACATCTGTAGCAGAAGAGGTGGACCAAACCTCTGCAGTCTGCAAAAAGAAGACTGTTTATTTTTTAACACGTCTGCAAACTATTAAAATTAACAGAAATTTAAATAAACCGAATTTTAAACATAAAAAAGGTCTTCAAACGACTTAAACTTTATGCAAACCTAATGTAACAAGATCTTCATTAAACCAAAACTTTCTACAAGCTTTTTTAAACAAAAAACTAATGATAACTGGACAATTATACAAACTAATAATTGAACAAAAACTAATAATAATTCAACAAACTAAATTCTACAAATCAATTTCTTTAAAAAAAACTAATAAAAATTCAACAATAATTGAAAAATAACTCTCGAGCTCTCGTAAGTCAAAACGAGCCAAGCTCAAGCTCGTTTACACAAAATAAACCTAAATTGATATACACGACATCAATACTCACTCGACGAACATCAATTAAACCTGATTTCAACAAATTCCGATCTTATAAACTTTCAATAGTATAATCCAATACACAAATTCAAATCGATTACATCACAAATCATACAAATATAGGTAAAGTACACAAATCAACAAAACAATAATACACGGACTGGAGTTGTGGATGCGTGGCAGTGGGCGGCGGAGACGGCGGACCTGCGGCAGTCGAAGGGCGGTGGAGATATGGGGTGGTCGGAGAGAGGGCGGCGAAGGTAGGGGAGGGGCGACGGAGGTGTAGGGTGGCTGGATAGGGGATAGCGGCATCAAGGGTGTGGCGGTGGAAGTGTGGGGTGGCCGGAAAGGGGGGCGACGGAGGTGTGGGGTGACCGGAAAGGGGGCGGCGGAGGTGTGAGGTGGCCGGAAAGGGGGCGATGTTGGAGAAGAGGAGAGGGGAGGAGGAGTTGCTAGGGTTGATGGAAGGGTTTGATGAGAAGATGTGGGAAGATGTTAAAAGCTGATGGTCCAAGTCTTCTCCAAGAAGAGGGCGCACAGACGTTTTTTAATGAAATGTCTTCCGGAAAACAAACAGTTTTCAGACCATAACATCTGCGCGTGGTCTGCGCGGTGCAGACATAAGAGGCCAGGAAGATCTTCAGAGAAAAAACAAACACTACCTTTGTGTGATTATGGTTGTTTAAATTGCGTAATTATTCATTTGTTAATGATAAGTAGGTAATTTTATACATATGTCGCGTTGTTAAATAGTTCGTTACTTCATAAGCATCTCATTGAAATTCGATTTCCTATCCCCTTTGTGATTTAAATAGTGAAACAATGTAAAATATAATCAATTATTAAGAAATCGTAGTCAATTGTTCGGCAAAAAGAGAGAAACTAATAATGCACCATCCACCACAAGAATGTTGACAATAACTACCATAATAATACCTGTAAAAATTAATGTGATCACATGTGGCGTGTGTCCTGTCTTGACAATAACATGCCCCACGATATCAACATCGTCTACTTGCCTTGGGAGCAAGGGTTGATTTCATTTAAGAAAAATATACACGTATATACGCATATTGTACACGTATATACATGTTACTCAACTTTTTTTTTTTTTTAACTTTTTTACTCTATAAAATATTTAGAATAATTTTAGCTTGTGTTTTTTTTTCATAACCAATATTATGTTTAGAATTGCAAATACTGAATAAAGTTTTTGTTCGGTTACAGAGGTTGTACAAACCGATTTGGGTTGGACGCGGATTGAAGAAAGTCAAAGGATCGGGTTTAATCAATTCAGGTCAGATTTAACCGCGTTTGACCAGGTTTGAAGTATAGGATTACAACCCGATTTCAACCCTGCGGTTGTCGTTTTCTAAGCGATTCTTGCCAAACCAATTCACTCCAGGTAACAACTCGATTCCAATTATTGAACATCTTTTTAAGGTTATATAATTGTCTTATTTTAACTATTTACGAGCTTAAAACATATTTTTATAAAATCTACCTATTCTAATAAAGTAAAATAAATGTGGACACTTCTCATGTTTTGATTAATTTTCATAATTTTTTCCCTCCAAAACTAATATACCTTAATATATATAATAAATCAATAATTATTCATTTTCCTTTTACACTATATTTATATAATATCTATATATTTTTATAAATATAATTATTAACATATTATTTTACTATATATTCAAAATACGTGGTGAATTCCAAAAATCAACAACAAATCATGTTTCTCAAATAAAAATTGTTTCGGGTTTTTTTGTAGAACTTAAATTTGATTTTATGGGTCAAAAGTTGGTAAATAGATTGTTTGGTACAAGTTAACTACATTTTGGGTCAAAATTTGTTAGGGTCAAAAATGAAAATTTTGAGTATTTTTAAAAATTTGAGAACGCAGAATGGATTTATTGTCAAATTTGTCATGGGTTCAAAGTGTTGACTTTAAAATGTCAAAAGTATGAAAGTTAAAATTTTAAACATGATTCGGGTTTCAAATTTATTTTTAAGGGCATTTTTTGAAATAATCAAAAGGTTCGGGATTTGACAAACTGACTATTTTCCCCTCAACTATTAAATTTTAAGAAAACATTGCGAACACTTTCGACATGCCACCCCATGCCTATCAATGCTTAACTTTTATCAAATTTGAAATATTTATATCAATATTAATTTTTCTTTTAATGGTGATTAGAACATCGTATGGGAAGCATGACATGCTAAACTATGCTCAAATGAAACAAAATATTCACAAAATTGAATGGGTTAATGTGTTTTTTATGTTGTCATTATGACAAAGTCGAAAAGCCCTCTGAAACTTATCAAAATATTTTTCATGGTGTAGCTCAGAAAAATATAGTTCTTGAAGAATATCCATTGTTACAATTTAATGTTTTACTTTTCTTTGATGGTTGGTAAATTGATAAATATATCAATAAAAGTAACGCTCCTTTTGTATTTTGGTTGAAATGTTAGAACAACTATCATATGAGAAGTCTTATTTCCGAAATTAGTTCATAACCAAAATTCTTTCATATATATATGACACCGAGAATGAATTTTTCAATAGAAAGAAGCATTCTCGGGTACGTTTTTGCACGGACATTTTTTTATTTAGTTTATTTAAAAAAATCATTTTGTGATATAAATAAAATCAATTTATATACACACTGTATAGATACAAGTATAAATATAATATATTTTTTTTTCATTTACGCTATGTAATTATTTGTTTTACTTGTCTCGTGTGGTGTGACACGGGGCTCTAAAACTAGTATCATAATATTTAAAAATATAGTTTAAGAAAGCGAGTTGTCAGCTCTCGGAAATAAATGAAACTCTGGAGCCGCCTCATTTTCCCACTTAAATACAAGCTTCCTTCAATTCATCCCCAATTTGTCACCGGTTCTTCAATTTACATCTCCCGGCCAAAGCCCATCAATGTTCGCGCCAAAACAACACGAACATCCCGTTGAAAAAGCACGCCGTAAGTTGCCGGAGAATGTGATCGTGGCCGTGAAAGCATATGAGAAGATAGTCTCAAAGGAAGCTTTGGCCTGGGCTCTTACCCATGTGGTTCATCCGGGTGATTGTGTTATGCTGCTGGCAGTATATTCCAGCAACAAAACAAGTAAGTAACCCATGCATCAGTTACTGTTTTATTATGTCGGTGGTAATGATAACGTATTGCAGGTCAGAAGTTTTGGAGATGGCGACGGTTGAATGGAGACTGCCATAAAAGTGAAGATTGTGTTAATTTACCGGATCGGATATGTCAGATCTCAGAAACTTGTTCACGGATGGTCCTACAATTTCAAAATCAATTTGAGGTAACAAATATTATTATTTACATTTGCATAATAGTTGCTCCATTGCAATTAGATGCAGAATCTGTCAAGGGGATTAACCGGATTGGAATTTTATATGTCATTTTTCAAATTTATCTATATACAAAATTTTATATATAGTTTGTTTTTCAAATACTTCAAGGATTTTGACCAATTTTGACTGAAATTCGACTGATTTAGTGGTCGTCTAGGTGAAATGGAATCAGTAGCCCTCCGATTTCCGCTTAATTATCGGTGCCTAATCGCGATTTTTACAACACTGCCCAGTTCATAGTTGTCAATTGCGACAATAGCGCTTGATATAGCGCACCACGTAGCGTATAAGTCATATGTTGCTATAGGGTGTTTAGCGACCAAATAGCGACTGTTCTGTAATTTTTATTTATTTTTATTAATTTATTTGTTTACTTTTTTAGCTATTTTAGTGATGTATGTTTATTTACCGATTATAATTGCTAATTTGGTGGTGTGAATGTTTATTTATTGTGTATAATTGCTACAATAGTTTACTACTTGAATGCGAAACATTTCTTAAACTTTCTACTACTTTATTGCTAAACATGAACTAGAGGGCACTATTTCGTCGATATCGCTACGTAACGTATAGGTAGCTTGTCTCTTTTTCCCGCTATTCACTATTGACAACTATTGCCCGGTTACACACAGAGAATTGCTATCAGTTAGGATGAAATTCATATTGACCTCAACTAGTCAACTGTAGGTAATGGTGCAGATCAAGGTGGTGTCAGGTACACAGGTGGGCTCTGTGTCAGCTCAAGCGAAGTATAACGCCGCCAATTGGGTCGTATTGGATAAGTAAATAGAAGTAAAACTATTATCTCATTGTATGAATCAGATTAGAGTCCAATTTTTTATTTTCAAGAGTCAAATGGTTTTATGTTGTTTGAATCAGGAAATTGAAACAAGAACTTAAACACTGCATGGAGGAACTGCATTGCAATATTGTGGTGATGAACGGTTCTGTACCCAAAGTCCTGAAGCTTAATCTGGGTCGACCCGACGAGCTTCAAACACCTTTCTTTTCAGCAGCTTCATCACCGACTGCAGATCCTGAAAAACTTTTAGGCCATGGTGTGAATCATTCCACTCCAGTCAGCAGCCCTGAAGAAACATCTGTTTTCCATCCGCAAACTTGTAATAAAAACCTGTTATCAAACTCGGTCACGTCGTCTGTTTTCCTTGTTTACAAACAGAACCCGTTGTTTGAACACCTAATCAAAGGAAAACCATCACAAATCAATAAACCAGATAATTATGACAATCTGCATAATACAACAGACTCTTGTGGCGAACGAATCATAGCTCTCTCACTAATATCGAATCCATCTTCTAAAGTTCCTCAAGACAACATTGCAAATCATTCCATTATTAAACAAAATTCCCAATTTTCATATCCAAAAGAAAAGATCTTTAGTTCTGGAATTAGAGAAGCGGTTTCTTTGGGAAGAACAGTGTCACTACCGCCACCATTGTGTTCTCTTTGTCAATATCAAGCACCTGCACTGGTGAAACCGTTAAGACAATTTTTTTACAGTGAGCTTCTAGAAGCTACTGATGGTTTCTCTGATCAAAGCTTTGTGGCAGAAGGACGGTTGTGGGTTGTTTACAAAGGTATGCTAAAAGATGGTCTAGTCGTTGCAATTAAACAGTTAAAGTTTTCCGGGTCCCATGAAGATGCTGATTTCTGTAAAGAAGTGAAAGTACTAAGCTGTGCACAACATAAAAATGTCGTCTTGTTGGTTGGCTTTTGCATCGACCGGAATGAAAGGTTATTAGTGTATGAGTATGTTTGCAACGGCTCGTTGGACATTCATTTACACGGTATATAATATCATGTTTCAGTTCTTGATTTATAATAATTAAACGCTTTAAATGTACTTACACAATGACTGTTGAATAACAGTTAACAAAAGAACATATTTAGACTGGTCGTCACGTTTGAAAGTAGCAATTGGAACCGCAACAGGATTAAGGTATCTTCATGAAGATTGCAGAGTCGGATGCATAGTTCACAGAGACATGCGGCCTAAAAACATCCTGTTAACTCACGATTACGAGCCTTTGGTACGCCACGTTAATTAAAACCAAATTATTAAGTTTTTTTTTAATCTAATTTACCAAATGCATCCTTACTCATCCAGGTTGCAGACTTCGGTCTTGTTAGCTTACACACTGAATACGATTCATGTGACGAGGATCGGGTCATAGGAACTTCAGGGTATGCCAATCATGTTCATCCATAAAAACAAATCATAATCTTTCTTTTTTATGTAATATATCATGTTTATGTTTCAGGTATCTTGCACCAGAATACTTCAATGGAGGAATAATAACAGAGAAAGTGGACATATATGCTTTTGGATTAGTACTGTTAGAGCTAATCACCGGTCGAAGAATCAATGAGTTACAATGTTACAAAACACAACATTTTTGGCATGATGTTTATACACCGGAACAAACGGAACCTGTGCATCTTTTAGCTTATAAGCATAATCTGCTGGACCGACGGTTAGGATCATATCAACCTCATAATTTTCCTAACGAGTTGCATGCTATCGGTCATGCTGCCTCCTTATGTCTTCAAAAAGAACCAGAATGCAGACCACCCATGTCAAAGGTCTGTTATTATTTTAATTATTATTGTTAGTTTGTCGTTTATTATTGTTTGTTAACTTTAGATATCATATCATTATGCTAATGTGTTTGTTTACATTAATATTGTTAGGTGCTTAAAGTATTGGAAGGAGAAACAAGGAATTACTTGGGTGCAGACCTGCATTCCATTGGTAACCGAAGCGGTCGCCTGCGAACCGAGAGGAGGACCCATTCTCGCGGATTGTCCTGCTAAAATGGTTGGAAGATTGGTGCGTTTTTTACATAAAATATAGATGTATAGGTTTTTATTAATCTCAGCTATTATCTTTTGGTCGCTGCTGGTCCCAACTAACGAATTGGCATATATCGATCCCACCTTTTATCATATGTGTTCCCAACGATCCGCGACTAACAGAACTCCAACGCCATTAGTTGTAGGTCGGCGGAAAAACGTTTTTGGCTGAAAAACTCGTATTTTTACCGGAAAACTCAACATTTTCGTCCCAAACATATTTGTAACTTTGGACAGACCTTTAGGAACCTTTTTTCTAGTAAAAGCCCCAATTATTGAGGGCGCCGGAACCCTAGAACCATCGTTGAAATCGGTTGGTAGTGCTCAAGTAGTGAGCCGGTTGGTGGTGAGTCAATTGGTGGTGGTGGCGGTGTTCAGATTGAGTTTTCCAGCAAAAATTGTGATTTTTCGGGCCAAAACCGTTTTTCAGACGACCTATAAGTAACGGCGTTAGGATTCCGTTAGTGGCGGACCGTTGGTATGAGATGCATTAAAAGATGGGACTGCTATCAGCCAATTCGTTAGCTGGGACCGGCAACAACTTAAAGATAAAGATGATAGTTGGGATTAATAAAAACGAATATACCTAAGGTATATATTAAATCTTGTAACTTTTATAAAAAGTGTACTTTTGATATTATGGCAGGTGAGTAACCAAAACATGTCTCGGGGAAAGATTGCAATAAAAAGGAAAAGGAAGAACAGTAGCAGTTTTAAAATAATATGTGATGGGTTTTTGTTATTTATTAAAGGTAAACAAAAGTTATATATATATATATATATATATATATATATATATATATATATATATATATATCATAATAAACTATATAAAGTAAATACGTAAAGAAAAAAGATGTAACATAAACAATCCATGGAATCCATTTTTTTTTCTTCAACAATATCGAGCTTTTTGTATGATTTAGTTGAAATGACATGCTTGTTTATTTGAAGAATAATTTAATAAGTTTTTTATTTTGCTTTGGTGAAATGGGTTTTTGCTTTTTAGAAGTCTAGGTTAACCTTGTTCAGTGATCTTAGTCACATCACCTAATGTATGGAGGATTACTTTTGATTATAAATAAAATTATAGGTAGATTTGGAAACGGGTTTGGTTAAAATCCACAAATAATATTTGTATACTTGGTTTTATTTTCTTCAACAAAGTTATTTTGCTTTCAACAAGTATTAAAGCCCGCGTTGCGCGGTTGGGTTGTAGGAAGGTGTTGGCTAGAACGTATTTGTTACTGTTACCAGGTTTATCGATGAATTAATATATAGAGCATATGTGCTTAAAGAAAAAACTCTATTAAAGTTTAGGAGTGGAAACGTAAACCGTTTAAAATAAAAAGAATTAACAAAGTGCAAGGGTTAAAACTTAAATCATTTAAAGAAAAAGAACTATTAAAATTATGAACCGTATAACAACTCTATTAAATTTTGGTGAAAAATTACCAAAAATTAAAAAATAAGAGTCCAATCCTAAAAACATCATATGACACCACATGCCCTATCGTGATTTAGAAGTGTTCACAACTTGAATTGTTAGTTAAGAATTGCTTGTCTGATCACAGTAACTCAAATGAAAAGGTTGTTTTCTGACGTGGCTTTTCAATTACAAACGAGTAATTGTTATGTTTAAAACAGTTTCGGCCTCAGCCTTTTTTATTTGTTTTGTAAATTTTTGATCATTTGCCTCTCAAAATTCATTAAATCAATGTAGCAAGTAATGTGTATCATTTCAAAAATCAAGGCGAGCATAAGATGAGATTTATTGGAATTCAACACGTATTGATTTTCTATCCTCAGTCCTCACCTCGCATTGACTAGTGGCTAGTGCCCTTTATAGGCAGGCATATACACAAGAAATTCATAATTTGTGAAAGGAAAACCAACTGACAAATGGTATAAAGCACTAACTCACCATAATTCTACTAACATGCATAAAGAAAGTCACCTAGATGATGATTGGGTTACGAAGAACATATGGCAACGTGACGGTGAACCAATTATTCAATTCTATACGTACTATAGTGACGAACTAGAAAGAGATGCCGCATAGATTTCTAAATACAACTGAATTTATGATGTCGAAAGGGCATAAATTACCGAGTATTTTGCTGGATTTTATTGTTGCGTAAAAATCAATGAGGGGTTGTATATATAGGCTTCGAAGCACCCCATCCAATATGTGTAAATATGACCGCCCTAGTGCCCTACGAACAAACATTAAAAGCAATTGCCGGTTGACTAGTTGTGTTAATTGTTTGGTTTAGGCATGAAACAGACGTCATGCAACCGTTGATGGGTCTAAGAAAAGTGAAATAAAGCAAGGCGCCTCAACTTCCCTAATGCATTTAAGTTATTAAAAAAGCAATTATATATGGATTATATAAAATTAAAAGGAGAATAAATCTTTTTAACAGGAAGTGCCCCAATTTTATTATTTGCTTTCCAATTGTGAAGTCATAACTTTTTTTTCCAGTTCACAAGATCGGCATTTGAATGCATAATTCTAGTCAAAGTTTTGGTCTAGGTCAGGGACTCAAGTCACACGCTGTATGAAGATGATTTTAGTTGCGTTTAGATGATTTCACCGATTATTTTAGGTTTCAAATCAAATCAATTTGATAATTATAAACCTAATTAATTACGGTCAAGTCAGGCGGTGGCGGTGGCGGTGGCGATGATAGTGGTGGTGATTGTTGTTGTTAAGTGGTTTTGTTGAGAAAGTAGAGTGAAAGAGGAATGAAATGAAAAAAAAAGAGGGGTGAGAAGTAATGATTTTGATGGAATAGGATTCCATGTATAATGAGTGATTTATTCCATTGAGCAACAAAACATAACTTTTTTTTTTCATTCCAAAGCAATGAATAATTTCATCCCACTATTATTCCTGCATATCGAATGCTACCTATTTTTTATTGAATCTAGGATACTTGTTTATCTTTCAATTTCTAAAAAATGTGCCTCAATTTAATTATCTACTACGGAGATTGGCTATGAAGATTTAGGTGCTGTTTGTTTTTTCAGAGGTAAAATGTCAGCAGTCTGCGGATCACATCTGCAGTCATCTGTAGCAGAAGAAGTGGACCAAACCTCTACAGTCTGTAAGAAGAAGACTATTTGTTTTTTAACGTCTGCAGACTGCTAAAATAAAACAGAAATATTTTAATAAGCTGAAATATAAATAAAAAAAGTCATTCAACATCGAAATTTAAATAATAGTCAAACAAAAGTGCCATAATATTCGTAAAACAACAAGAACATTTTTTTTTTCAAATAATCTATTCAGTACTTTGCATTAACTGCTCCACAATTTCATCTCATAACTGCGTCATATATTCATGATCTGATGCAGTGCCATGCGCTTCAACCTCGTCTTCATCAGCAACGTGTACATGAGTATTTCAGAATGACACATCGGGTTGATCGTATTGTTCAAACAACTCATCGCTCAAACCTTCTTTCTTAATAAAACTATGTAGCGCGAAATATGCAACTGTGAGATTCCTTTGTGTCTCCAACGAAAATGGTGCCATCCTCTTCAATATAGGGAATCGTGCTTTTAGGACACCGAAAGAACGCTCAATGACGTTTCGAAGTTTTGCATGTGCATGGTTAAATTTTTCTTTATTTGTCAATGCACGTCTCTGACGAAAATCTCCAATCCAATACCTCACATTACGGTACGTAGCCATAAATACTCGCGCGTGTGCATACGCCGCATCACAAAGATAATATTTCTTTGTAAAGATATACAAGTTAATTAGATTATTAAATTAAGATAGAAATAACAAACAAACAATAAACATAACTGGTGGTGGAAATGGGAATGGCGCATGTGGATCTGATAATGCCTTTGATAATATTTTATAATCATGTGCTACCCCTTCCCAGCCGGCCACGGTGAAGGTAAAAATCATGTTGAAGTCACAAATTGCTAATACGTTTTGATAACAATCCCTTTTTCCCCTTCCTCTATATAAATCTTGTTTCTTAGTTGGGACAACAGCATACATCAAGGTTTCGTCTAGTGCACCAACCGCTCCTCTAATAACCCGTCGTAGCCTCTTATATGTCCCGGAATGTTTGGATTCATATTGAAAGAAGTTGGTACTATCATATCTTTGGCGAAAAGCATCAGTTTATCCAACACCTCATAAAAAAAATTTATGAATTGTTTGCTTTGAGTGTTGTAATCTATGCTTGATAACTACGTAACGTTGATTATGATCGACTATCATAAAAAACATAGCCATCTTCTCCTCGATCGATACATGTTTACTATCATTTAACGAATAATTTGTCCTAAAAAGTGCACATAGTCGGACAAATTATTCACGAGACATACGTAGCAATTCATTGCATTGTTTGGGATTTCCTTGCAGTAACTCTAACGTGTATTTATGCCCTGTTATAGCCGAATCATTGTCTCGCATTCGTTTCAAACCATTCCTCCAAAAAAAGCGGATATACAAGTATATAAGAATTACTAGAAGTAATTTCTTATCGTGATCCATTATGATCCTATGATAATAAAACATAAACAACCATTAAAAATAAACATCCATTAAACATCAACAACAACAATTAACATAAACATCAAAACAACCATTCTACATAAAACTAAATAAACCCAAAAGCATACAATCTCATCGATGCATACAATGTCAACATAAACTAAACAATCATTCAACATAAACCAAAAGCATACAATGTCAACACAGAAAAAACAAATCTAAAACCCCTCAAAATACCAAGTTCTTCACTCCTTTAATATTCCTAAAGCTATGCCCGTCATCTTAATCCACCCTTTTAACACTTCGGGAGTATTTGGCAATTCCATCCATACGTCTCTCAATTCCAACATTCCAAATATACGAAAAGTCGCTAAAAATAGAGGGTCCGAATCTTTTAACCCAACCAAGCTTAACTTCTACTTACATTCACGAACTGTAGGCTTATCTTTGCCTTTAACCAAATATTGTAAGGTCTTTTGCACATCAACTGCTAAATCATCAATAGTGACAGATGATGACTTTAAGGTTAGTACCTTTTATTTGAATTAGGCTCGGGGGTAGGCTCAGGTGTAGGCTCAGTAGTAGGGTTAGGAGTCGGGCCAGGAATAGTGCCAGCATCATCATTTTCAGTGTCAACAAAAACGTTAACCATAATCATAAGTTGTTGGACCCGATAACAACAATGAGATGTGGAACAAACCACTGATGGTTGGGTTGAGGTCCATTTGCGATTCCCAGTGGCAGTATTACCATCAAATAATCGTGCACAAAGATCTGGAAATGGCAATGGGGTTGTTTTTAATGATGCAGCCATCGGATGTTCCTAAACCCAAAGTAGAAAATGGCATAAGTTTTTTTCATAACTAGATATTAAAAAATAAAATATATGAACATACCTTCTTAAATTCCTCCCATTCCTCATTTGTTAAGGTGAACGTGTTCGTTTGAGCATTGCAAAGGTTGCCGGTTTTGTTTTTTAAATACACCCATCCTATGTATTTGGCTTTAAGATTATCATAAGCATTTTTCATTTGTTTTTGATTCAACTCTAACCCAAACTTTTCCTTAAGAACACGCCCTAAGTTGTTCCATGAATATTTTTGCAAACTCAAACCTTTTCTACCCACCTTGTTTATCTCTTCATTGGAAGTCTCTAATAAGCGTTTTAGATGCTCATTTGACCATTGTTGTTTCTCTCCCATTTCTATTAATCAACAACCAAACCTAAACATAATCAATAATCAACAACAAAACCTAAACCTAACTATGTATCTAATAAAATTCATAAGATAATCCTAAGATTGAAAACAATAATCATTTCAATGAACAAATATAACACAAGAAATCAAACCAAAACATAATCAATATTCAAGTGGTCAATTAACATTAATAAACAACAAAACCTAAACCTAAGTATGTATCTAACAAGATTCATAAGTTAATCCTAAGGTAGAAAACAATTATTATTTCAATGTACAATTCTACTACAAAAAATCAAACTAAAAAAATAATAAATATTCAAAATACATATAACAAATCTAATAAAAGAAATCAAACCAAAACATAATAAATATTCAAAATACATATAACAAATTCAATACAAGAAATCAAACCAAAACACAATAATTGTTTCAATGTACAAATCTAATACAAGCTTACCTTGACAAAGATTCCGGTGGTGGAGTTCACGGTGGTGGAGGAGCGGCAGTGTGGCAGCAGCGCTGCGGTGCGGCGCCGCAGTGGAGGTGGAGCAGCGGTGGTGGAGGTCGCCGGTGGTGGAGGTCGGGGAGGAGAAGAAGGGGAGATGGTAGGGGAGGAGATGAAAGGAAGGAGAAGTTAGAATGAAGGAGGCTAGGGTTTAGAATAGGATGTATAAGATGTGAAAAGATGTTGGTCCATGTCTTCAAGGATAAGATGACGTGAAGACGTTTTTTAATGAAATGTATTCAGAAAAACAAACAGTCTTTAAGCCTAAAGGTCCGCGCATGGTCTGCGCGACGTAGACATAAGAGGCCAGGAAGATCTTCAAGCAAAAAACAAACACCACCTTAGATGATGTTTGTTTTTTCAGAGGTAAAATGTCTGTAGTCTGTGGATCATGTAAGTACCGAATCTGGATCACTACAATTATGATATAAACAATCTAGGTGTTGGTGCTGAATTCCAACACTAGATGATTCAAGAACACAGGTGAACACAAACACGTAGAACACAAGAATGGCTTCAAAACACACGTATTATTATACGTCGGGTGCTTAAGCACTATCAATACAAAACACGTCTAGAACAACCCCTAGACGGTCAAGACACCAGTGAAATGAACAACCCTTAACCCTATACAATACATTCTATATATATAGGGAACTAACCACTCAAGCCCAATATTAACCAAAAACCCACCGAGATCCAAATGGGTTCTCGGTTTACATACACAGCCCAAACAAAACAAACAAACTAAGTACAAACCAAGTAACTAGGCCCAACAATCTCCCCTTGGTTTGTAGCTTGGTTCTCAATCATGCTCCATATAATTGATGTCAGCGTCTTTCAAACCACCTGCCCAAAATTTGCATCTGATAATAGAAGCCACCATGCTTGTATATTCTTTTGCAGCCGGTTCAAAAATCGGGTTGGCAATTATCTGAAATGCACTAAGTGTCTTGATGTCTTTCTCTCCAAGCTTCAGCAGATCTCGTGGGTCAACAAATCTATACTGCCCTTTGCCCTTCTGCAGACGTACAATCACGGTAGCAATTTCACTGTCATACATCCAGAATCTCATATTATCTAGAGTACCATCTGGAATAGCTTTAGGCACAGGAATACAAGTGACTTTCTTTGTAGCAGGCCACATGACATTGACCATTGTCTTTCCTGTCTTTGGATCCACGAACCCCTTTGCTTTCTTCAAGAACGATTCTGCAGTTGGCATCTTTGGAAAGCCTTGATCAACTTGATTTCTCAGAAAGTTCCAGAAATCCCTACCACGTTTATCATTTGTTGGATTGTGGAATGGGGAGTTTATCAAGTCACTGAGATCCACCTTAGTCCAAGAACCAAAGTCTTTCATCTTATTATAGTACTCAGTGGTCCCGGACTTTCGTTTAACCCACCACATGTTCTTTTCAGCATCAAAACCCCATTACACAACTCCAAAACGATCTCCATATTTATCCGAAAAACCCTTTTGAAGAGTAACAACGAATCTGTCTGGGTGATCGGATGATTCAACATTCTGATTGGAGTTTTTCATCACCAGCAGCTTCTTCTGAATTCTATCCGACTTTTCTTTGGTGAGTGGAGGTTCAGATAGATACTGTTTCAGCGTCTCAGATTCATCTATAATTTCATCCTGACGAACAGTAGAGCTACCACTTTGATCAACGTTGGGCATCTATGAGGTTTTATCATTACTACTCTTGAATTCATCTCCAAAATTTTGAACAAGCTTTTGTTGGAGGTCTGGATAAACGACAGTTAACTCTCCCATGTTGGACTGAAGCTCTTTGATCTTGGAGTCTTTATTAGAATTGCTGGCTTCCAGCTCTTGAATACGCACATCTTTCACGACAAAATCTTGTTCAAGTTCAAAGACTCTACGTTGAAGAGCTTGCACATCAACGGGAGCATCTTCAAGCACCACTCCCTTGCCTTTATCTTGCAAATATATTTCTGGCATAGCCAGAATCTGAGCAACCTTTTCGGAAACATTTGAGCTTGACTGACCCAGATTGGACGGGCCAGAAGATCCAGAAGCAACATCAGTGTATGGCATAGTAGCCTCATCAGTGGATGGAATATCTGACTCAAAATCAAAATCATGAGAAATGTTATCAAGCATCTGATCTTGAGTCAGTGGCTCTGCATAGGATGAACATGGTTCAACTTGAGTCTCTGGAGCTTGTGACTCAGGTTGTGATTGTTGCAGTACGCTAGTGGTTGTGATTGATGCTGGTGTTGTGGTTGTTGTTTCAGTTTCACGAACCAACATGCCCGATCTCGGATCTTTCTTTCTGCGCTTTCGTGGAATGAGATCAGTGGCTGGTTCCTCAGGGATATCAACTTCTTCATTTACAACAACTGCCTGAGGAGGCTTCAGAGCAGTTGACTGTAATAATTCTTTGAAGGCTTCAAAATCTCTTAATTGCTCATCAGTCAGAGCAGTATCCTTTTCACGGTGTTCTGTCTCTTCTTCTTCATCTGAACTGATCTCAAATGCAACAGACTGCCTTTGAACAGGTGTCACATGTTCATCGACAATTTGAGCTGTAACTGGTACAACTTCAGTCTCAGCAAATTTACCAAACTTTTCCAGAGCATTGATGCCCTGATAGACAATCTTGGAGCCTTTCCTGGACTGCTTCATTAACCCAAAGGTGTTGGGTCCCATTGACTTCATATCTAATGTATCAATAGATTTGACAAGGTCGGTGTAGTGAAAGTCAAAAATCATTTGCAGAAATCTAGGATACATGAGGAACATCTCTTTCTTCTTCCCTTTCAGATTGCTCATCATTTCATTAAAAATGAACTTGGAATATTTGTAATTCCAATCTATGATCAGAGCAACAATAGCAGACATCTGAGTATGACTGATCTCGTCAGATCCCCCCTTTCTTCCTGACACGCATGTGAAGAACGTGTGTATCAAAAACCTCCAGTATGGGTGAAATAGTTTCTTGATTGCTGGAGGATAAGCACCCTCATAACCCATCCTGGTAAAAATCTCAGAGACGGCAGTAGCAGAGTATTCTGTCGGGTGATCAGGTTGATCACCAAACAAAAGCACATCCCTTATAATAGTCTTTGTGATGACGACCGGCTTATTCTGCACTTTGGAGTCTATCTACACAACTCCATTTGCTCCTCGTGGATTGATTGAGGCATTATTCCAAAAATCAGTGATCATCTTTCTGCAAATGACAGGGTTTTCTCGTAATGCGTGAGAAATCCTGCAAGTGTTGAGGCCGACAATCATAGACTTAAATTCCTTGTGGGCCAGTGGTGGATCAAACAAATGTCCAACTATGTTATGTGTGTCCACAAACTTTAATGGAGCCTGATCAGCCATTTCTGCACCAAACGAATCAAGTTAGTAAATACAAACTTGACTATAGTTATATTTTAAAGCAAATTAGTCATTTTTTAAAACATGAGGGGCCAATGATGACAAGATCACATTTGGTGGACCAAAAGGAAAATAAAATAATAGTTTCACAATTGATCTCGGTCCACAAACAGTTTTCTGTCAACAAGACAAGTGTTTTCTGTCCAGATTAACCGAGAACATGAGTTCTCGGTTAATTCCAGCGTTTTCAGTCAACGAAAGTCAACCCGAGAACATGAGTTCTCGGTCAAGGCCTGGAGATCTCGGTCAACGAAAGTCAACCCGAGAACATAAGTTCTCGGTCAAGGCTGGGAGATCTCGGTCAACGAAAGTCAACCGAGAACTCCTTGACAGCTGGGGACAGAGAACCCTTTGGGTTTCTTCTTGGAATGTGTATCGTCTTCTCCAAGTCACCGAAATCTCCATTAATCCTGCAACGAAACCCCTTTAACTTCCAACAATTAACCCTAAGACAATCCAATACCTGTAACACGATCAAAAGAACACCAAATACAATGGAGTGTGATTAGCTTATGTTTGTGGGATTTTCGGCTGAATGGTTTGAAATATGAAAGTGTTTTTGAATGACTGAGAACAAAATCTGGGATAAATATCATTTATACCCAAAAGAGATGGGCCGAGAACCCACAACAAGCCCAACCCTTTGTTTCAGCCCAAAGACATGTAATCTCATACCTGACAATCCAGTCTAAAGCCCAAAGTAATATAAACACATACAAAACCGCCCAGTTAAATCACATGTTTCGAGGAGAGTGATTTCGAGATAAAACAAAAAACATAAAGAAAACAAGAATAGTAAAAAGATAAAAATACAAGAATAATATTTTTTAGATTTTTGCAGATTGGGATCAAATTTCAGTTTTGTAAAATCGCTGTCTTTTATAAAAAGATCCGAACATGAAATCATATTGTTTAAGATGCTGTCACAAGGATTCATGTTCAGCGTTATTATGACATAAAGAGACAGGTTGATAGCAGGTAAAATAAACTTAGCATGACTTTCATTGCATCAGTGATATGAAGTAGGTTCAGTTCGGCATAAAACTTAGATGGACATCACTCATGGATCTGTGACTCCTCCTATCTTTTCTCAAAACGTATTTGGCTTTCCCAGATAACCCCAATTTGACTTCAACCCCCTAGTACTTGATCAAAAAGGTTTTTATTTGAAAATTAAACAAAAATTTGAGCTTTAAGGTTGAACGTTGGACCTACAAGCCATCCGGACTTACAGGCCTTTCATTCGAGACATGACAGGATTTACTTTTATGCCACCATCTCTGTAGTTCTAGTTTGGCCCTTTAAGCTTTTGAAAAACGAAAAAAAAAAATTTAAATACCATAATAATCAATATATATATATATATATATATATATATATATATATATATATATTTAAATAACTTAGAAACAAAACATTTTAGGTGATCAAGACACTAACGGACTCGTGTATGTCTGGGTAATTGCTTTTCTGTCTATCATTCGGAGAGATGTATATGGAGACATGCACATTTCTTCAAAATGACTCTCCACAGTAAGTTTAGCAAATTTAGTTTATATCACTTCAACTTTTACGCATCATGGAAAGCTACCATACAGATCAATGATTTTTCTAGAGCCTTTTAAGCTTAATACCTTCACCCTTTAGGCACACAGAAACAATATATCTATCATTTTCCAAAGGTTGGATCAATTTTCGTTTGAAAATATTTAAAGCTTCTCAAAAGTTGTTAACTGAATAGTAATATCATTTCCCAAAAGACAGTTTGAGACTTGATCACCCCGGTCACTCTTAGGTTTCAGGTAAATGGCTACCCCTTATGTCTACAAGTGGTTAACAGGACCAAACACATAAGAAAATACATGTCCTTCCAACTTAGAGTTACCGACATAATTTTAAGTGAAAGAATTCAAATCACAAAACATATCACAATCGCCCCAGATGCTTTCAGTTTTTAGACAAATGGCTATCCTCTGTGACTTTACAAGTAGATCACCGGACCAAACATATACAAGTATATGTTCTTCAAACTTAAGCAACCGATATAATTTTAAGCGAAAATGAAACTTACACACACAAATTTTTTATTTTTATTTTTATTTTATTTTATTTTTTTTTATTTTTCTCCCCCTAAAATTGTACAAATTAAGAAGATATGTACGAGTTTACACTCAAAAAGACTCAATCCTCGAAACGAAGCATTTTAAGAAAACTCACAAGCACATTAAATTTGGTTGTTCCGACCGGTTTTGTAAATAAGTCCGCCACATTATTATCAGTGTGAACTTGTTCAAGGTGAATCAATTTTCGGTCATAACAGTCACGAATAAAGTGAATTTTAATATCGATGTGCTTGGTTTTAGAATGTTGAACTGGATTCTTAACAATTGCAATGGCAGCATCATTATCACAAAAGATGGGAGTATCAAGAAATTCTAAACCGTAATCCAGCAGTTGATTTTGCATCCAGATAACCTGAGAGCAGCAGGCTGATGCAGCAACATACTCCGCTTCGGCGGTCGAGGTGGACACCGTCTGTTGTTTCTTACACTGCCATGAAATGAGACGATCTCCTAAGAACTGGCATCCGGCAGATGTAGATTTCCTGTCAATGTCATCTCCACCATAATTGCTATCAGCAAAAGCATAAAGATCAAATTCTGATTGTTTGGGATATCAAAGACCTAACTTCGGTTGTCCCTTCAGATATCTAAAAATATGTTTGACAGCAATTAAATGAGAGAGTTTAGGATTAGCCTGGGAACGAGCACATTGACAGACTGCAAACATGATATCGGGTCAGCTGGCGGTGAGGTACATTAGAGACCCGATCATTGATCGATAGTATGTTTGATCTACGGGACTCCCTTCCGGATCAGATGACAGTAAAGGCCTTTCCGCCATGGGAGTGTTAGCACTCTTGGAGTCTTGAAACTCAAACTTTGCGAGCATATCCTCAACATACTTCCCTAGATGCAGTAAAATTCTTGCCGAGCTTTGGCGAACCTGTAATCCCAGAAATGTTGTCATTTCTCCTAGCGAACTCATCTCAAATTGTTTCTTCATTACTTCTTCAAACTCCGCGCACAACTCAGCACTAGTGGATACGAAGATAATGTCGTCTACATAGATCTGGACTAAGATAAAATCTTTTCCGACAGTTTTGCGGAACAGGGTTTGATCAATGGTTCCTCGCTTGTAGCCATGATCTAGAAGATGTGCTGTCAATGTAGCATACCATGCTCGAGGAGCCTGATGAAGCCCATACAATGCCTTGTCTAACTTGTAAACATGATTTGGCTTCTTGGAATCAGTAAAACCCGGTGGCTGTTCCACATATATCTCTTCCTTGACCTCGCCATACAGAAATGCAGTCTTAACGTCCATTTAATACACTGTGAACCCCATAAATGAAGCGTAGGCCAAAATAATTCTGATGGCTTCAAGTCTAGCCACTGGAGCATAAACCTTAGTGTAATCCAACCCTTCAACTTGACGAAACCCACAAACTACCAATCGAGCCTTGTTTCGAAAAATAACCCCGGTGTCATCTTGCTTGTTTCGGAACACCCATCTCGTATCAAGTGCTTTCTTTCCCTCCGGTAACTCAACCAATCTTCAAACTTTCAACTTATCAAACTGATTTAACTCTTCATGCATAGCGTCTACCCAACTGGGTTCCTGGAGGGTCATGTCTACAGTCTTTGGCTCTATCTGAGATATGAAACAGGAAAACAAACAACTGTTTATATTTCCAGTCTGACTTCTGGTGGACACGCCCGTTTCAAGAGGACCTATGACGTTCTCAATTGGATGATCTTTCTGAATTCTTGAGGGAAGTAATTGATCGGAAACATCACTAGTGGAATTCAAGTTTGACAAGTTTACGTCAATGTCAGCAAGGGGGTTCTTCCATTCGGAGGTCGATGTACTATGTCAGTACGAAGTGCTGGCGACATATTCATTTGGAATGACATCGGGAAATAGTATGCTCCCGAAAATCTGACGAATAGGACTCTCCCCCTCAACTGTCGCGGTATCTTCAGACGGACTTTGCGAATATTCATTTTCTGGAACTGCATTCGGCTGAGAAACAGATGCGGGTTTATCGCCATTAACTGGTTCTGGGACATCATCATCCAAGAGTGGAGAGATGTGGGATACTGCATGTGAGTCATCTTTCTCAGCATCCACTGTAGTGCTGCCTGAAGGTTCTGTGTTGATGACCGGAAACACATTGAACGGTTTGAAGAGTTCATTATAATCGAATAACCAGTCCGGACCAACACGAGCATCAGTCTCGTTTTCTTCCAACCAACGAACATCATAAGATTCTAGAATCTGTTTGGTAGACTTGTTGTAGACCCTGTAAGCAGTATGGCCCGCATAACCAACAAAGTAGCAATCATCAGCTTTGGCCCAAAATTTCGGAGTAGACTCGAGGTTCAGTAGAGTGCATGGGCAACCAAAAGCCTTGAAGTGCGCGACAGTAGGCTTATGTTCATAGACAATCTCATAAGGAGTCTTCATTTGTGATTTGTTGATTATCACCCGATTTTGAACATAGAAGGCCGTATTAATAGCTTCTGCCCAGAAAAATAATGGCAGCTTAGAATCACACAACATCGTCCTTGCCGCTTCAATAAGAGTTCGGTTTCTTCTTTCAGCCACACCATTTTGTTGTGGTGTCCGTGCCGAACTATATTGACGAAACACTCCCCTCTCTGAGCAGAAATAATCTAATGATGCATTCTTGAATTCTGTACCATTATCACAGCGTATTCCCTTCAGCTTCAAGTTCAATTGGTTCTCCATGAGCACTATAAACCTTTTGATCAAATCTGCAGTTTCACTCTTATTCGACAAGAAAAACACCCAAGTAAAACGTGAGTAGTCATCAGTAATAACAAGACAATAAGAGCTGCGTGAAAGACTCAAAACATGCACTGGACCAAAGAGATCCATATGTAGCAATTGACAAACTGATGAGATGGTGTTGATCAATTTTGGTTTATGAGTTTTTCGATGATGTTTACCCAAAGCACAAGCCACGCATTTTTCAATAGTAACAAAATCTTTAATGGGTAAGCCATGGACCAAATCATTTTTAGCAAGACGATTTAAATTTTTTGTATTAGCATGACCAAGACGACGATGCCAAAGCATAGCATTGTGTTCCGACACTTTTGAAAACAAGCATGTTATTTCATCAGGAACGTTTTTGTTCATGTCGATCACATAAGCATTATTGTTGGTGCATTTTGTGACCGTCGCTATGCAATTCAGACCAGCGGAACGCCACAGGTGAAGTTAGAACAACTTCGCCTTAGGCGAAGTTAGAACAACTTCGCCAACGGCGAAGTTGTAACAACTTCTGCCTTAGGCGAAGTTATCACAACTTCGCCATAGGCGAAGTTATGAACAACTTCGCCTACTGACGCCTACTGAAGTTTATATATATATACGTGTGTCTTGTTTAGGTTAAGAAATCCAGTAATTCAGAGAGTTGTGTGTTACAGTTTGAGTGTCGAGAGAGAACAAACAGAGAGAGAGTGTCGTTAGGGACGACCCGAGGTAGAGCTCACCTCGGGTCGGACGTGTTTCTGTTTATGTTACGGTATGTAACGTGTTTGTTTAATTATTATTATAAAGAATCTGCAGATTTGATTATCCCGTTCTTGTATTTGTTCGTGTATTTGTTCGTGTACGTGTTTGTGTTCTTCATCTTTACACCAATAAACGAGTCTAGGAGGATTCCGCATTCCTAGACCTCGTGCGGATCTCGTATCGATCGGCGACGCCCCCGGGGGGACCTACATGTGGTATCAGAGCCTTAGGCTCTTATGCTATGGTTCGAGATCTGCGTTTTGGTGTTTCTGGCACGTTTCTGTGCGTTTCTGGCCGAACAGCGCCGCAGGCGAAGTTATTGTTCATCAGGCGAAGTTGCCGTCACTGTTCGTAGGGTTTCAGCGAAGATATAAGGTCTGGCGAAGTTATGGACAGGCGAAGTTATGTTCAGGCGAAGTTATGAACAGGCGAAGTTGACTTTAGGCGAAGTTGACTTCTCGGCGAAGTGAAAAAAAAAAAAAAAAAAAAGAGTATTTTGGTGTTTTCGTCTGTATGGCCAGGTGTACACGATTATTGTGAGACCAAAGATGTTGTTCCGTCAACGAGTGATCATGTTATCTCTTGGTCTTACGTGTGAACAAATACGTGTCAACTCTGGATATGGAGTTGAGGTTGTGAATGGGATATTGTTTGAAACTGGATATTGACACATATTTGGGTGTTTGTGGGCAATGAAATTGTTGTTGTTCGAGGTTGACCAACTGAAGAAAGTCAAATTGAACTGAAGGTTTTTGTCATTACTGGATTGCGGTCAGAGCATATTATTTATGTTATTTTCAAGGCGTTCGAGAATTGGATCCTGAAACGAGATGCTTATTTATTAGCGTGAAAATTCTGGAACAAGTTGGATTTAATCGGGAACTAAAGTGTTTATGTTCTTGATCGTTATCCCTGGTGATTGAAGATGCTTCGGATTAATTAATGGTCATGTGTTAGATTCTGTCAAGGTGGTTTTGTGATGAAATTGATCACTTGATGTTGAGTAGTTGAAGATTAAACCTTATCGTATGCCGACGAGTTGGTGAAGTTGTGAAGGAAGCCCAACTTCACGTGTTGGTGAAGTCAGATGGACTCACGTGATTGGTTGAGATGATCTATTGGCACGAGGATGCATGCATTTCAAAGACCTCAATCGTTATAGTCGGAGAAGCTTACACTGAAGGGGAGATCTGATATGGAAGACGCTGGGTGATTGGTAGATTTGTGAAGCTACATGACAGTTTCAGACACGGCTGGTTGAAGGGCAAACAGAAGATCATCAGTTAAGAGGGAGTCTGTTGGTGCATGTTTTTGTAACAGATGATCTTTCGTGTTTGTTAGAATTGAGAGCAACGGTCAAATGGGAGACTGTTGGTGCATTTTGTGACCGTCGCTATGCAATTCAGACCAGCGGAACGCCACAGGTGAAGTTAGAACAACTTCGCCTTAGGTGAAGTTAGAACAACTTCGCCAACGGCAAAGTTGTAACAACTTCTGCCTTAGGCGAAGTTATCACAACTTCGCCATAGGCGAAGTTATGAACAACTTCGCCTACTGACGCCTACTGAAGTTTATATATATATACGTGTGTCTTGTTTAGGTTAAGAAATCCAGTAATTCAGAGAGTTGTGTGTTACAGTTTGAGTGTCGAGAGAGAACAAACAGAGAGAGAGTGTCGTTAGGGACGACCCGAGGTAGAGCTCACCTCGGGTCGGACGTGTTTCTGTTTATGTTACGGTATGTAACGTGTTTGTTTAATTATTATTATAAAGAATCTGCAGATTTGATTATCCCGTTCTTGTATTTGTTCGTGTATTTGTTCGTGTACGTGTTTGTGTTCTTCATCTTTACACCAATAAACGAGTCTAGGAGGATTCCGCACTCCTAGACCTCGTGCGGATCTCGTATCGATCGGCGACGCCCCCGGGGGGACCTACAATTATCCTTTCGTTGTGATCGAACAAGAATCCAGTCTTTTGGTATAATGATACCAGGTTTCAAAATCAAACATTCTTTCTTAGTAAAGTGAGTTGAAAACCCTTTGTCACAGATTTGTGACACGCTCAGCAAACTATGCTTCAATTCAGGAACGAAATTAACATTTTCAAATTTTAGAACACCGTTACTTACAGTACCCTTCTGTGTGATCTTTCCCTTTTCTCCTCCCGCAAAGGACACATATCCACCGTTAAAAGTTTCAATGTCGTGTAGTTGGGAAATGTCTCCTGTCATGTGCTTGGAACAGCCACTATCAACATACCAAGGTGTGATGATATTCCTCCATAGCTGTCCCTGCACAAAGCGCGGGATTAGTTAGATTTTGGTACCCAGTCCATAGTTACACTGGGTGACCCTGATGCATTTAAAGTTGTCACGGGTTGCCATGACATGTCCCTTTTATCATCAAACGTGGATTTTTCAGATTCCTTTGCCGGAGATTTAGGAAACCATTTGTGTCTACCATTGTATGATTTGGCATTATATGTACGAATGGTTGTCGTAACCTTCGGTGTTTTGGGGTTGGAAGAAGACAAGGTTGCCTTTTCCACCCGTTTTGGCTTAGAATTTGTGTTCGCTTTTGAAACCGAATCACTTTTTCTAACCTTTTTTCGAAACATGTTAGGCTTGGTCTGATGAGAACTAAACCTGCCAGATTTGTTTTGGTTCCAATCATCATCAGAGGAATTAACCTGACTATGCCTGAATCTTTTCCTGTACGAATTATGATGCATGTAGGGCATATTCCTCTGATAATATCCATAATAAGGAACATATGGACGATGTGGACAATTTCTGGCAATATGACCAGGAGTGCCACAATTAAAACAAGTGTGACGTTTTATGTAGAAATCATTTTGGGCAACTCCTCGTCTGGACTGGTTGTGAGGACCAGTTTGCTGAAAATTGCGATGGCCCCTTTTTACATTATTCAGCTTGTCACCGTGTTTGTCATTAGAGCATCCCTCTTTAACAAATTTAGGTGGTAAATATTTGTTGGATTTTGAATTTTGAATTTTATTTGAAACCACATTGTTCGAATTCAAAAGATTAGCCGAATCAATCACACAAAGATTCTTTCTCTTTGAAACAGAGCCCACACAAATAGTCGGAATAACAGAATTTAAAACAGGCAGTTTTAATGGAACATCAGAAATAATGTCATTATTAAATTCAAAAAAAGGGTCTTCGTCCTCATCAGTCCATTCCCTCACAGTTACTTTTTCTGCACATGAAGCAAACATGTTAGAATCGTTCACTCTTGAAGTGGACGCACTTGCATTCACGGAATTAGCTTCATCATGTGTATCTAGTTTGCCGTACTGCAAGTCGTTTACCTTTTCTTCCTGTTCTTTGGTAACAGGAGTACTAACATAATTGTGATGATAAGGTGGTGGAACATTACTATAACCTATGCCTTCACCTTTGTTTTCTTTCCACCACAATTGATTTTCAATCATTGAGTCAACTATTCTACTGGAACCCTCGAATTTTTAAAATCTAGTTTAGCTCTTTCAAATTTACTAGCTAGATTCAAAATTTCCAATTTAGAGGCTTCCAGCTTAGCAGTTAATTCAACAATTTCCTGTTTGGCATCCAGGTAATGACAGCATTTTAGACTAAATTCAGACTTCAGCTTAGAAAAATCCTTTTTATTTGCTTCTATTTTATCTAGAAAACCTTTTTCATTTTTCTTGAGTATAAAGTTTTCAGATTTAACTCTTTCCATGTCTCTAGTTAAGTTATCATTGTGGAGCCTATATAATTCTATCTTATCAACACAATCTTGAGAACATGGTTGAAAACTTACCTCAGATGAGTCGGGAGAAGTGAAAGCCATATATGCAAACTGAAGTTCCTTGATTTGCTCTTCAGCAACGTTTTCTTCTTCAATGTCTTCAACATTTGCAAAATTTGCGGTCTGATTTCCAATGTTGAGAGCAGCCATCTGATCCTCCCAAGAAAACTGTTGAGCAACCAATCCCTTTCACCATTTCCCGAACTAACACCAACATTTCCCCTAGTATTACCCACTGGAACCAGCGCCCTTTCTATGTTTCCTTCCTTCGCTGGGTTAGTACATTCACGAGAAAAATGACCCGGCTCGTGACAGTTATAGCATCTCAGAGTGTTCTTGTTAAAACCCACCTTCTGATTATTAGGCATGTTCCAATTATTTCTACCAGTCCTCTTAGTGAATTTCTTGGCACGAAATATTGCCATGGCGATTTGCCAAGAGATATCCATTTCTTCAACATCACCAGGGTGAATCTGATCGAGTTCAGCAGTCACAACAGGTTGAACCAAATTTCCAGCTAGGAAAGCATTATAGCAGTTCATGAATCCTGCCATTATAGCTATGTTCTCCCGAGTCTCTTTCGGAATGGAGGGAATCTGACTTGAGTTCTGACCTTGAGCAGCACCAGCAGATGAAGGTTGAGCTGATGAAGATTGAGCAGACTTAGTGAAGAAAACTGGAGCTGGTTGAGGCGGAGTAGAGGATGACTGGCCTTGAGTAGACTTAAACATCTGAAAGTTTCCTTGGTTTGGAGGTTGCTGAGTGGCCTTGAACATAGAGAAACTATCTTGAGAGATAAGAGCATTGTTGGAGGCAACGTTGTAACCAGCTGCACTGTAAGAATTCGCATGGTTTATTGCATGTTGCATGTCGTCCATATCACAAGCCTTGATAGTAGCCAACATCTCAGAGATAGACATTCTGTTGAGATCTTTAGTCTTCTTGATAACAACAACATTCGTATCCCAATTCTTTGGCAATGAGTTTACCAGTTTGTTGTTTATCTCTGAAGTTGCTAGATAAATACTCGCAGATCTCATTTCAGTCACTAAAGATATGAACCATTGGAGTTGAGTTTCCAGTGACTCCCCCAGAACATGGTTAAACATGTTGAACTTTTGTCGCAGCAGGTCTTGGCGACTCCTTTTCATGTCTTCGTTTCCCTCATACACCTCGATTAATGCCTCCCATAGTTCCTTAGCAGATTGAAGTTCTCTAAAACCAAGGGCAATCTTAGGTGAAAATGCCATGGTTAGAGTTGAAAGTGTCTTTTCATCTTCCTCAATTTTATCAAAATCATCATCATCATACAAGGCAACAGGCTTCACAAGAATTTCAGTCGAGTTTTCACGTTGATAGGTAATTCTTTGAGGCCCCATAAGAATACTTCTCCAAACTTTGGGATCCTTCATCTTAACGTACTTTTCAAAACGAAATTTCCATTCACTAAACCCCTCATGAGACAAGAGACGGGGTATACGAGTGGTGGTCCCCATTATAGAGTCGAGTTCTTGATGGAGTGAAGTGTTGGTTGAGACATTGCTGTTTGTTAACTAATCCATTTTAAAATTAGTTTAAGATTAATTCAAGTCCAGAAAGTTTTAAAATCCAAGAATCAGGCCCAAATCAAATTAATCAGGCCCAAAAGATAACAGAGAACACCAATGTTGACCGAGAACAATATTGACAAAGAACAATATTGACCGAGAACAGTATTGACCGAGAACAATATTGACAGAGAACAATATTGACCGAGAACTACTGGCAGCCAAGAGAAGATGCCGAGAACTACAAAAGTTGACCGAAAACCCAAAGTCAACCGAGAACAACCTGTGGCCGAGGACAAGGATTCTTGAACAGATTGTGGCCGAGAACAAGTTTTCTTGAACTGATTGTGGCCGAGAACACGTTTTCCCACCGAAGGTCAATCTGTAGCGTAACAAACTTCCGAGAAAGTTGGGATTTTGAGTTGTTTCCAAACTAAAACCAATCTTTTTCCAAAATTGAATCTCCTTCTTCTCCAATCACCTGTTCACCGAAAATACAAGCAAACCACCAATAAATCAAGATCTTGAATCCTTGATATCACAATAACGAGCCTGAATAGGTCTAAGTCTCAGATACCAATTGTAAGTCCCGAATCTGGATCACTACAATTATGATATCAACAATCTAGGTGTTGGTGCGGAATTCCAACACTAGATGATTCAAGAACACAAGTGAACACAAACACGTGGAACACAAGAATGGCTTCAAAACACACGTATTATTATACGTCGAGTGCTTAAGCACTATCAATACAAAACACGTCTAGAACAACCCCTAGACGGCCAAGACACCAGTGAAATGAACAACCCTTAACCCTATACAATATATTCTATATATATAGGAACTAACCACTCAAGCCCAATATTAACCAAAAGCCCACCGAGATCCAAATGGGTTCTCGGTTTACATAAACAGCCCAAACAAAACAAACAAACTAAGTACAAACCAAATAACTAGGCCCAACAAACCACATCTGCAGTCATCTTTAGCAGAAGAGGTGGACCAAACATCTGCAGTCTACAAGAAAAAGACTGTTTGTTTATAACGCCTGCGGACTGCTAAAATAAAATAGAAATCTTTAAATAAGCTGAAATATAAATAAAAAAGTCATTCAACATCGAAATTTAAATAATAGTAAAAAAACAGTGCAATAATATTAATAAAACAACAAGAACATTTTTTTTTCAAATAATCTATTCGGTACTTTGCATTAACTGCTCCGCAATTTTATCTCGTAACTGCGTAATATATTCACGATCTGATACAGTGCCATGCGCTTCAACCTCGTTTTCATCAGCAACGTTTACATGAGTATTTCAGAATGACACATCGGGTTGATCGTATTGTTCAAACAACTCATCGCTCAAACCTTCTTTCCTAATAAAACTATGTAGCGCGAAACATGCAACTGTGAGGTTCCTTTGTGTCTCCAACGAAAATGGTGTCATCCTCTTCAATATAGGGAATCGTGCTTTTAGGACACCAAAAGAACGCTCAATGACGTTTCGAAGTTTTGCATATGCATGGTTAAATTTTTTTTATTTTTCAATGCACGTCTCCGACGAAAATCTCCAAGCCAATACCTCACGTTACGGTACGGAGCCAAAAATACTGGCGCGTGTGCATAAGCCGCATCACAAAGATAATATTTCTTTGTAAAGATATACAAGTTAATTAGATTATTAAACTAAGATAGAAATAACTAACAAACAATAAACATACCTGGTGGTGGAAATGGGAATGGCGCGTGTGGATCTGATAATGCCTATGATAATATTCTATAATCATGTGCTAACCCTTCCCAGTCGGCCACGGTGAAGGTGAAAATCATGTTGAAGTCACAAATTGCTAATACGTTTTGATAACAATCCCCTTTTCCCCTTCCTCTATATAAATCTTGTTCCTTAGTAGGGACAACAGCATGTATCAAGGTTTCGTCTAGTGCACCAACCGCTTCTCTAAAAACCCGTCGTAGCCTCTTTTTATGTCCCGGAATGTTTGGATTCATATTGAAAGAGGTTGGTACTATCATATCTTTGGCGAAAAGCATCAGTTTATCCAACACCTCATAAAAAAAATTTATGAATTGTTTGCTTTGAGTGTTGTAATCTATGCTTGATAACTACGTAACGTTGATTATGACCGACTATCATAAAAAATATATCCATCTTCTCCTCGACCGATACATGTTTACTATCGTTTAATTAATAATTTGTCCTAAAAAGTGCACATAGCCGGACAAATGATTCACGAGACATACATAGCAATTCATTGCATTGTTTGGGATTTCCTTGCAATAACTCTAACGTGTATTTAAGCCCCGTCATAGCCGAATCATTGTCTCGCATTCGTTTCAAATCTCTCCTCCAAAAAAAGCGGATATACAAGTACACAAGAATAACTAGAAATAATTTCTTATCGTGATCCATTATGATCCTATGATAATAAAACATAAACAACCATTAAAGTAAACATCCATTAAACATCAACAACAACAATTAACATAAACATCTAAACAACCATTCTTCATAAAACCAAATAAACCCAAAAGCATACAATGTCATTGATGCATACAATTTCAACATAAACCAAACAATCATTCAACATAAACCAAAAGCATACAATGTCAACATAGCAAAAACAAATCTAAACCCCCCCAAAATACCAAGTTCTTCACACCTTTAATATTCCTAAACCTATGCCCGTCATCTTGATCCACCCTTTTAACACTTCGGGAGTATTTGGTAATTCCATCCATACCTCTCTCAATTTCAACATTCCAAATATACGAAAAGTGACTAAAAATAGAGGGTCCGACTCTTCTAACCCAACCAAGCTTAACTTTTCCTTACATTCACGAACTGTAGGCCCATCTTTTCCTTTAACCAAATATTGTAAGGCCTTTTGCACATCAACTGCTAAATCATCAATAGTGACAGATGATGACTTTGAGGTTTTGGACCTTTTATTTGGATTAGGCTCGGGGGTAGGCTCAGGTGTAGGCTCATGTGTAGGTTCAGTAGTAGGGTTAGGATTCGGGTCAGGAATAGTGCCAGCATCATCATCATCTTTAGTGTCAACAAAAAAGCTGTTCATAATCATAAGTTGTTGGACCCGATGACAACAAGAAGAGGTGGAACCAACCGCTGATGTTTGGGTTGAGGTCCACTTGCGATTCCCAGTTGCAGTATTACCATCAAATAATCGTGCACAAAGATCTAGAAATGGCAATTGGGTTGTTTATAATGATGCAGCCTTCAGATGTCCCTAAACCCAAATTTGAAAATGGCATAAGTTTTTGTCTATAACTAGATATTAAAAAATAAAATATATGAACATACCTTCTTAAATTCCTCCCATTCCTCATTTGTTAAGGTAAACGTGTTCGTTTGAGCATTGTAAAGGTATCTGGTTTTGTTTTTTAAATACATCCATCCTATGTATTTGGCTTTAAGATTATCATAGGCATTTTTCATTTGTTTTTTATTCAACTCCAACCCAAACTTTTCCTTAAGAACACGTCCTAAGTTGTTCCATGAATCTTTTTGCAAACTCAAACCTTTTCTACCCACCTTGTTACCTCTTCAATGGAAGTCTCTTATAAGCACTTTAGATGCTCATTTGACCATTGTTGTTTCTTGTAACATCCAACTTTTGTTTAATAATAAATAACGGAAAGTTTTGTTGTTAACTGTGTGTCGTTAAATTAGTCGTGTGTTAAGTGTTTAGATAAGGATTGGGTTTGGTAAAGGAAGTAGGTGGTGGGGTCCATAGCCCTCTATATAAGGCCATCCCCCCCATCCTTTCACCATTTTCTTCCCACAACACACACACAGACTCCCTAGAACACACACATACTCTCTCTCAAGACCCGAATCCGAATCCGGGCTAAAGTAAGGAAGATCTTGGTGTTCAAGTGTCTTCAAACAACAAGAACACGTCCAGATCCTCGAGTTGTCCAGATCCGAACCGAACCCGAAGCCAAAGGTGAGTTTTGGCCAACAAGGTTAACTTTTATGGATGATTTTTCGACATGAAAATCGATATCTTAGTAGATCGGGTTGTAAGATGTAAGAAAAACATAAACTTGGTGAGTTATAACCTCATGGGTATGATATAGGACAAAAAGGTAATGTTCGGACCTCATAAAACACGGGAACACAAAGTTGGTACAACCCAAAACCCATAAAAAGGGTAAAAAAAATCGAGTCCTAAGGATGAGTCACGGAGCAATTTGGTTTAAAATGTCAAAAGTAATGAAAAGAAGGTTATTTTCGCATAAGTCGATTTCGCATCGCACAGCCATGAGAAGCGAAATAAGGATTTCGCATCGCATTACCACGCGAAGCGAAAAAGGCTTCATGCGAAGCGAAAAAGTCATGCGAAGCGAAAAAGGCTTCATGCGAAGCGAAAAAGTTATGCGAAGCGAAATTCCATGAAATTAATTTTCTGATGCATTTTGTTAAAGGACCTATTAACTAAAATAAAATTTTCTGATGCGGCAACTCAACCCCAGCCAGGGGCTCTACCCCTTGAACCCTGCTAGGGGCTGCCGCCCCTAGACCCTGCTACCAGGAGCGCTGCCCCCGAACCCCTGTTAGTTGCGGGTTCAATTAACTTAGATGTAAGAAGTAGTAGTAATGGATAATTGACGCGCGTATTGTATTGTACAGTTAGCCGTGCATAGCTAAGGAAGGGTATTACCATTGACGGTGAGAGAAATCATCTCCAGGTGAGTTCTAGCCCCATTTCTCTTTGAGATGGCTTCGGGGCTGTGTGCATACTTGTAAGAATAGTAACATATATACTTATGTGCTTAACGTGAATGATTAATGCAAGAATGAAAGAAAGATATATATCTATGTGATTAATACAAATGATTAATGTAAGAATGAAAGAAAGAGGTTAGAACTTGTATATGTTAGTTGTTTAACTTAACATGTTTGTAAGAATCTAGAAGGAATGTGGAGTAAGAGTCAGGGTGGCAGGCCCTTCTAATACCTGGGCAAGAATAGTAAGAGTCAGGGTGGCAGGCCCTTCTAATACCTAGGCAAGAAGAGAATGGCCGACTCTACGATATTGGTGCAAGAAGTCGGGTGGCAGACCCTTATAATATCTGGGCAAGAAGTCGGGTGGCAGACCCTTATAATATCTGTGCAAGAATGTATGTATAATTGTATGTTTGTAAGAATGTGTAAGAATAATGTAAGAGTAGTACAAATAATATTTGTATGTAAATGAAAGAATGTGTAAGAATAATCCTGTAAACTGTTAAACTAGAACTCACTCAGCGTAGCTAATTTTTAGTATGCACGCAGGCAAATAGGCTAAGGCAGCTGGCGTGAGGAGGGACACATGGCAGGGACTGGAGAGACTGGCATCTTGGAATAGAAGTGTTATGAATTGTGATGTTATGTTAAGACAATTCAACTTTGTTTTTGACAAGAATTGCTGTTTTTGTAATATGATGGTGAATGTTTAATTATTCTGCGAAAGTTTTAATTAACTCTGATTTTAGAACTGTGTTTATGAGTAAATTCAACGCCAAAGTAGGGTTACCGGGAACGGGGCCTTACATTTCTCTCCCATTTCTATTAATCAACAACCAAACCTAAACATAATCAATATTCAACAATAAAACCTAAACCTAACTATGTATCTAACAAGATTCATAAGTTATCCTAAGATAGAAAACAATAATTATTTCAATGTACAAATCTAATACAAGAAATCAAATCAAACCAAAACATAATCAATATTCAAGTGGTCAATTAACATTAATAATCAACAAAACCTAAACCTAAGTATCTATCTAACAAGATTCATAAGTTAATCCTAAGATAGAAAACAATAATTGTTTCAATGTACAAATCTACTACAAGAAATCAAACAAAAAACATAATAAATATTCAAAATACATATAACAAATCTAATACAAGAAATCAAACCAAAACATAATAAATATTCAAAATACATGTAACAAATCCAATACAAGAAATCAAACCAAAACACAATAATTGTTTCAATGTACAAATTTAATACAAGCTTACCTTGACAAAGATTCCAGTGGTGGAGGAGCGGCGGTGCAGTGCGGCGCCGCAGCGGAGCAGCGGCGGTGGTGGAGGTCGCTGGTGGTGGAGGTCGGTGAGGAGAAGAAGAGGAGATGGTAGGGGAGGAGATGAAGGGAATGAGAAGTTAGAATGAAGGAGACTAAGGTTTGGTATAAGATGAAGAAGATGTGAAAATAAGTTGGTCCATGTCTTCAAGAATAAGATGACGCAAAGACATTTTTTAATGAAATGTATTCAGAAAAATAAGCAGTCTTCAAGCCTAAAGGTCTACGCGTGGTATGCGCGGCGCAGACGTAAAAGACCAGGAAGATGTTCTGGCAAAAAATAAACACCGTCTTAGATTTGGTTGGCGTGCTTTGGAAATTGACACCGAGTAAATCGATCCTTCATGAAGGAACAAAGTTGCTATATTGTGCAAATGTGTCTACTTTACTGTGATGGTACAAAGACAGAACATTTATTCCTTTTATAATGATTGTTGGCGGCACTGAGTCTGCCGTTATTTCGATTGGGTGGCGCTTTTGTGGCGTGTAGAGACCCCTCTCAGAAAAATGATGACCCACAAACGACTTCTAGACTGTGGAATAAAGAGAGAGACGGGATTGTTATGGGTGAAGGTGCTGCTTTATCGGTATGTATCTTCTTGAAATTAACATTTTTGTTTAAATCATTGTCCCCAATGCAAGCTAAAATACTTAGTAAAAATCTTTGTCACATCACCTCATAACTTAATCTCTTCCATCTTTCTCTTTCTACATTTAATACCCACTACTCATAATTCCTTTCTCTCTCTTCAAATATTTCCTTTCTCTCTCTTCAAATATTCGCACGTAACCAAGGATTTAAAACACTCTCTCTCTTCCATGTCATACTCTACATCACCTCCATCTCTTCAAATGCACTATAAATGCAATGCATTATGGAAGGTCTAACGATAAGGTATTTGGATTTGCATTTTGAAGTGATTATGTGGTGTTGAATAATAGAATCACTAAATAAATAGGGATGTAGAAAATAATGTTTGGATCCACTTCAACCTCTTATAATGGGGGGGGGGGGGGGGGGGGGTAAACAAGCCAAGCATGAGCTCGATTAGGCTTCAGCTTGATTTGTTGTTACTTACTCAAGCTCGAGTGCAGCTTGTTTCAAAGAAATTTTTAATGCATGGGCTTGGCTCGTGAGTCGTTTTTTTAAACACTAGCTCAGCTCAGGCTCGTTTATTATTTATGAATTAACTAGTGTTTCACCCGGCGCGTTGCGCCGGGTAGTAGTAAAGCCCAAGCGTTGTCGGCCATAAGTGTTGAGCCGGAGAGTCAACGCGAATTCGGTTGGTTCCAGTTACGTGTGTTATTGTACCAAAACTAAGACCAAACTTAAAAAATAATAAAATTTGAGGTGGACCAACGGGGTGGCGTTAGCCGGTAAAACTCAGGTGTTGGTAAAACCCGATCATTGTTGATCCCGGGCATTTAGGCAACGAGTCTACGCAAATTCGGTTGGTTTATGTCACATTCGTGACGGTACCTGAACTAAAACAAAAACAAACAAAAAAAATCACCATTCTCGAATTCGGTTGATTCGGTTGATTTTCGTTACGTTTGATTTTCGTGACGGTACGCAAATTCGGTTGATTTTCATTACGTTTGTTAGGTACTGGAACTAAAACAAAGCGCATCGAGTATACTCGAATTCGGTCGGTTTCCATCATGTTAGTTATGGTATCGAAACTAAAACAAAACAAAACAAAACAAAATTTACATTCGGTCGGTTTTCGTTACGTTTGTTACGGACCGAAACTAAAACAAACCAAAAAGGATCAACATGGTGCCGCAAAGTTGCCCAATCAGGACTTTGCGGCACCAAAGTTCTTGTTTGTATTATATAATAATTACATATACATTTTTAGTTATTTTAATAAATAAATTATTGTTTTTTATATAACATAACATATATTTTTTAGTTATGTTTATTGTAATTATATATATATATATATATATATATATTAAGTATTATGATATATATTCCATTCAAAAATAATATAAACATAAAAATTATTAAAATAGTAAGCTTATTTAGGCTCGCGAGCTAGCTCGAGCTTGATAAGTGAAGTTGGAGCTCGAGCTCGACTTTATTCATGCTTTTAACGAGCCGGTCTTGAGTAGCTCATGAGTCGGCTTGATTTGTTTACACCTAACAAATTGAGGTTTCAATAATCAGATAATAATTCTTTTAGGTGTTTTGGAATTCTTATTTTCAGGAGTCGGTTAATGCACTCTCATATTTACATGTAACGAGATTCATGATAGCGAGTTGGATTGGAAAGGAATTTTGAAAGGCGCAAGGTCAGTTAAGGTCAAACTTAATGTTGATTTTTTATGATAGGGTTGACATTTTTGTTATGGTTAACCAAAAAGTCAAAAATGATCAATAAGTCTTTGTATAGATAATTTGTAGGAATATGTAAGACCTGGATGGCTCCAAATCGAACTTTTTATGTGAGAAAATAAATATCTTCTTCAACATGTTTGCTTTAGTGTTTAATTTTTGAATCTTAAGTTCTTAACATGTCAAATTTATATGTTGCTAAAGTTGAATGGTGTTGTGTTCTTCGATAGTGGCAACCCGTAGAACCCAAGGCATGAGGCTGTAAACAAAGAAATGACAATCGAAGAAACGTGGATCGACTCACTGGTGAACGATCTACTCTCCTCGGGTGTGATTACGCTATTTCACCGATGGTTCTCTTGGATCTGGACTCTACCACCTACAAAATGAACAGCACCGTAAACTTACCCCTCAGAAAGGGACAGAGGGGTCCTCTTTGGGGTAACCCTCCGGTGTGAGAATAAGTATTTTGTAGGAGAAGATAATGATATGAGAGTAAGGAAATGGAATGTATTGCTTAATAGCTGAATACTCTGTAATTGTGTGTTATTGGATGATATTGGATGTCTTTCCTTGTGGAGTTGATGTGGTATTTATAGTGCTAGGGTTTCCAATGATTGGGCTCAGACCCAATTAGGGCTTTGTTGGCCTCTTCCAGTTGCTTTGCGCCACGTGTCCTTTGGGACACCTGGTGCTTTTTCATTGGTTATAATCACGTGGTAGCACATGGGTTTTGCTGAGTTGTCCACCTTTCATTGGCAGCTGTCAACATCAGCATATTCTTATTCCTTAAAAAGATACCTTCTGGAAGGTTGTCTGACGTGCACAATCAAGGTTGCCCTAATCCTGATTTGGATAAGGACGAGGTTGATTATGTGCATGTGTGATACGCGCCTATCCTGAGGATGCGCGAGGTCTTCTCTTTATTCTCACGCGCAGATGTTTCATGCGCAGATGTGATATGCACGAGCATGTGATATGCGCCACGCGCGGATGCGCCACGCGCATATGTGATATGCGTGAGCATATGTGATGCGTGAGCATATGTGATGCCTGAGCATATGATGCCTGAGCATGTGATGCATGAGCATATGTGATATGCGTGAGCATATGTGATATGCGCCATGCGCGTAGGTTTTGGCTTTGTGCCTTCATAATGTCTTGATTTCAAGTCTCTTGTCCATATCTTGTGGGTTGACCCGCCTCGCTCGGTGTTGAGGCGGGTACATACCTCTTCAAGCCCCCCCAGTCTAATGTGTGTCTTGTCTCGCGCGAGCGAGGCAAGATAGATATTAGACTTAACAGTTTGCTCTTTTAGTAGGGGTTTGTCTTTTTCTTCTTATTATTCATCGTTGCGCGAAATTCTATCCTTTTGGTTGCAAACGAATCGTCCCTGTACGTGGTTGGTTGTTGCTGACGTGCGTCAGTGATGGAGACGTGTCAGACCTTTCGTGTGCTCGAGGTGCTACAGTTGCCTTTCGTGTCCCCTCACATAGTGTCAGGGACACGTGTCGCGCTCGCGTTGGTCCGTTCGTGCGAGTGGTGGCGCGTGAACTCTGGTAGCAGCTGTAAAGTTTCTTTTCGTGTCCCCTCACACAGTGTCAGGGACGCGTGTCGCGCTCGCGTTGGCTTACACCTGCGAGTGGGGGCGCGTGAAGTCCGATCAGCACCAATATTTCTCTCTCCTGGGCCTATAAAAGCCAGCCCTTAGAGTTTTTTATCCTTCATCTTCTTGCTTATTATTCAGAGCTCTTTTCTTTCTTTCACTCTATTCCGATTGCCTTTGTTCTGCTTCCAGATCTCTGTTCTTCAGAATCATCCTTTGTCCGTTTTCACAGTTGTATGTCTGATAGCTCAGACAACACAATCTCCCCCATCCATTGCCGTGTGAAATCGCTAGTGATGTCTACGTTGAAGAAGACCGGCAAGGGGAAGAGGGCTGCTGAGGCCTCATCGGAGGAGGTAGGGAGGACCAAAGCAGTGAAGAAGTGGGACGAGATCCCCTGCAAACTGAGGCAGTCCGATTTTGACAGCCTTATCGCCTCTCAGGGTTTTCTCCCTGAGTTTGGCTGCATGTTGCCTGGGGCCGGGCAAACGGCGGCGGACCCGCCTACCGGCTATATATCCCTTTACTGCCATTTTTTCACCCACTGCAACCTTCGTCTCCCGATGACAAGGTTTGTGGGTGCAGTGCTTAGGTTTTATGGGATTCATATATCCCAAGTCCATCCGTTTGGACTCGTGCGCATGACTCACTTTGAGTTCATGTGCAAATCTCAGCGCGAGGAGCCCACCCCTCGGCGCTTTCAGTTTTTTTTATAAGCCCAAGATCCAAGATTCTTGGTTCTCGTTTATTCCTCGCAGTCAGAAGGTCAAGTGCTGCACTGTTTCATTCAAGAGCCTTCATGACTGGTCTGAGAGGTTTTTCTATATCAGGGCTGGTGTGATCCCCATCCGCATGACCATGCGCGAGATCTTTTCTGCGCCTGCGGATGTGGGTGTCTTCAAGAACCCAACTGGCGGCTGGGTGAAAAAGTTGACTGCCGAACCATCCCCCGCCAAGAAAATTTGCGAGGAGGCGCTGGTGGGGGTTGGTATGAGCAGGAGGTGGGCTGACAGCGCGACTGAGCCCGTGATCCAAGTTGACGGCTTGTGTAAGTTAATCTCATTGCCTTACTTCTGCGCGAATATGATTCTTTTTGCTGATATCATTTGACTTGTTTTGTGCAGTCGTCAAGGAGTATGTCCACGCCGCCTATGATGAGCATATGGAGGGTGGCTCCGTCGCGCTGGGCGCTGGGGAGGTTGGCTTCCCCGATCGCTTTGATGACATGTTCATCCCTGTTGATCTGGGATTTGTCTTTGACAGCGATGCGCCTGGTAAGCCTTTGTACTTATGCATTTTCCTTTATAATACCAAATTTGGCTAACATTTCTGTTGCACGTATTGTAGATGCGCTTGAAAACTACGAGCTGGAGCTCGCGGAAGAGGAGGAGGAGGAGGAGGCGCCCCAACTAAAGCGTAAAGCTAAGGGGAAAACTGGCGCAGGGGCCAGTAAGAAACAGAAGAAAGATGTTGCCCCTGTTGCTCAGGATCCTCCTACTCAGGCGGGGGGATTTGAGAAAACCCAGGAATTTCCCCCCAAGTTTTCCTTGTCTTCCCTGCCTCAAAAAGTGGGCAGACCTCCTGTCCACACGAGGTATGGTGCTACTACCTCCTCCCTTCGCGCGGTGGAAAAGGGAAGCGGCGTTGCGCCTTCGACAGGTATACTTTGCTTATCTTTTATGGTTCTATGAGCGCGATTCTGATAGAATTACTAATGAATCTTTGCTCACTCAAATGTTTGTAGAGCCGGCCACAGCGCAACAACATGCCGAGGCTGCGCCGGAGGTCGCTTCGAAGTCCCCTGTTTTACCCTCGAAAAAGGGTAGAATGGACTTCATGGCGATGTTTGCCTCGCGAACGGAGTTGCGCCAAGGTACGTATTGTGCTTGTATTTTCTGACTTTTTTCTTTTAGATCAAGTCATGAACCATTTCTTTTTGTTGATTTTTTCATAGGAGTCATAGCTGGCGTACAAGCTGCTGGCGGCACTCCTGGCGCCGGTGCCAGCGCCGTTGGCTCTGCTCCTGCTCCTGCAAGCGATGAATCTCCCCTCATCGGGATTACTAAGGAGCAGGAGTCCGTTTTACGCGCCGATCTGGCGGCGTCGAGACCTCCCTCACCTCCTCCTGCGCACAGCCCTCCTCGCGAGACTGATTTTGATTCTAGGTCGCAGGAGAAAAGGCCTGTTTCTGAGGAGGATGAGGAGGTTTTAGCTGAAGGCTCCGACAGCGGCCGCGCGAGCCCTGCCGCGCCACGAGGTTTCGCGGCGCCGTCTTCTCGTAGGCCTGCCGCTGACTTTTCTGCTTCGTCCCCGCAGGTATAAGTTTGTTTTTGCTCCGCTGCGCGGACTTTCATATTAGTGTTTTGATGACTTAGATCATTACTTTGTGTTTGCAGGAAGCCGATCACACCTACCGCCCGAGATGGAACATTACTGAGGACAGCTCATTTCAGTCCATGGGTGTGTGTGAGGACTTCTGGGCTCATTCTGTGCCTCCAGCTGAAAGGAGGTTTCAGGAGGCCCGCGCTCGCGATGACTTGCTCAAAGATCATCTGTTTGCTGGGTCGGCTTTCTTTGCTGCCTCCCAAGAGCTTCGCTATGATTACATAAAGGTACGTGATGCTCTTGCGGAAGCCAAGCAAGAGGCTAAAGTATCTGCTTGGCATCTTTCTGATGCTCGAGAGAGAGCTGAGAAGCTCCAAGCAGAGCTCAGTGAGAACAGAGCAAGTGCCAACACCGCGTTCGTTAAGCGCGGGCACGAGCTACAGGCTGCGCGGGAGAAGCTGCAGGCTGCCGAGGCGGACGCTGCCAAGTACGCGCGGAGAGTGCGCGACTTGGAGCTGGACGCGGAGGCGCGTGACCAAGCTCTTGTCCAGTCTATAACTGACAAATCATCGCTGGAGAGTGAGGTTGCGCGCCTGAAGAAGGAGCTGGCGGCCGCGCAGGCCGAGAAAGACGAAGCCTTGGCGACGGCAGCGTCTAGCCAGGAAGCACTTGATGCTGCGCGGGCGGAAAAGGAAGAAACCTTGGCGGCAGCAGCGTCCAACAAAGAGGAGCTGAAACAGACTAAGGAAACTGTTGAGTTATTAAACTCTCAGATTCCTGCCCTCGAGACGTCTGTTGCTTCCCTCGCGCAGGATCGCCAATGGCTAATCTCACAGGGCATGACTCGTTGCGCTTACGCGATGAAATACTCGGACGAGTTTCAGGCCCTTGTGATGGACTGCAACGCTGCCGCGCGCTTGGTGGGTCGAGCTGAAGGGTTTACGGATGGCTATGAATATGGCATGTTGAAAAAGAACCCATCCGAGTACCCTTATCAGAGCGACGTTGCCTGCGCGGACATGGCCGCGATGGGGGAGAAGTATATGAATACTCCCATTCCCATCCTTGCGCAGGTATTTTAACCTTAATGAGATTACCTTGACTTATTTTCCAAGTCTTTTTGTACTCATATTTTTCCTTATGATTTGCAGATATCCGCGCTTGCTGACCAGCCCGATCTCGACGCGCTAAAGAAATTACTTGACGAGTGCGAAGGGGCTGGTGGCGGCGATGATGGCGCGGGGAATGCTGGCGTTGCTAGCGGCTCTGGCGTGGCCAAAGGATCCGCTCCTGACACTATTGTGATAGGAGAATCCATTCAAGACGAAGAACTTGACTATGGTCAGTTTGGAGATGACGAGGAGCGGGCTGCGCCAGATGCTGAGGGCGATGATGATGACTATGAAGAGGCTGACGTCGACGTGGAGACTTGAGAAGCCCTTCATGTTTTTTATTTTTATTTGTAGTTTGTATCTTATCATCTTGTACACTTGTAAATTTCAATGCTTTGGAATGAAATTTTGTTTTTCCCTTCTTCGCATCTTGCGCACTCCCCATTCATCTCTTTATATTGCATGTTTGCTTGTTGAATGTAAGATATGCTTTCACGTTGAAATAAGAACAAGGTTGTAAGGAAATTATTATACTTAATCCTTGTCATATTGTAAGTGATTTTGCCATATCTTGATAATGTTGACACGTGCCTAGGCGTTTTCATTATTCCTCTTTCGCGCGACGTTATCGCGCATTTATTATATGGAATTATGATTTTTTTAGCCTTTACGTATCAATATGTGTTGCTCAGATATCCATTACAATTGCATGCGCGACCTCGACCTGAGACCTTAACAACTATGTTTTGGCATTTGTTTTGCCTTAGTTGTGTTTAGGTATTTTTATGGTCATGCTGCGCAGTATGTAGGATGGATGTTGTGAGTGATTTGAGCTAAGGCTCACATTATTGAGCTAAGGCCCTGATGTTTTAGAGTTAAGACTCGTTAACGCGTTTGAGCTTGAAGCTCGCGCATGTATGTTTTACTTCGTTTTATTTCGTTTTGATGTCAATACAATTTTGTCATATTGCTCAAAATTAATAAAGGGAAGTGTGAAACATGTATGCAAAAGGTAATAGAATTGGGCTAAGGCCCTGACGTTTTAGAGTTAAGACTTTTTAACGCGTTTGAGCTTGAAGCTCGCGCATGTATGTTTTACTTCGTTTTTATTTCGTTTTGATGCCAATACAATGTTGTCATATTGCTCAAAATTAATAAAGGGAAGTGTGAAACATGTATGCAAAAGGTAATAGAATCCACATTAAGAGAAGATAGCGCGTATCATTATTCATAATGGCTTAAAAAGCCTTGATTACAAACTTGACATTTTTTACATGAAACATTTTCTAAGTTGTGCCGCGTTCCATGCGCGCGGGATCTTCTTTCCATTCAAATCTTTTAAAGCGTATGCGCCTTTTCCCAATTCTTCCGAGACTTGATAAGGTCCCTCCCAATTGGGGGACATTTTTCCCGGGGGTATTGCGCGGCTAGCTTCATTGTTTCGAAGGACAAAATCATTTTTCTTGAAGTGGCATTCTTTCACGCGTTGGTTGTAATATTTTTCCATTTTTTTCTTGTATTTGGCTTCACTGATGATAGCCGCCTCTCTGCGCCCTTCAAGTAAGTTGAGATCCAACCTTCTTTCGCGCTCGTTATCAATCTTGCTCATCATGAGCACTCTATGGGATGGGCATCCAATTTCTGCTGGAATCATTGCCTCCGTTCCATAGGTTAGGCTGAACGGGGATTCACCATTGCTGGTTTTGCTTAATGTCCTGTGCGCCCACAGGACATTAGGTAGCTCGTCAACCCAAGAATGGGATTCTCCCTCTAACCTTTTCTTCAGCCCATTCAGCAAGCTTTGGTTCGCGCGTTCCACTTGGCCATTCCCCTGAGGGTGGTACACTGAAGTGAATATTTGGTTGATGCGCAATTCCTTGAGCCAGTTTGATATCTTCCTGTCAGTGAATTGTTTGCCATTATCGCTCACAATTTCCATGGGCAAGCCAAAACGACATATGATGTGGCTCCAGATAAACTGCTTCATCGAGTCGGCTGTTATTTTTGCTAGTGGCTTGGCTTCAACCCATTTTGTAAAATAGTCTACTGCCACTACCAAAAATTTTACTCGCCCTTGCGCTTGCGGTAGGGGACCCACAATATCGATTGCCCATTTGTGGAAAGGCCATGCGGAGGTCACCGGAATCAAGTTGTTCTTTGGCCGCATGGTGTTTGGCGCATAGCTCTGACACGCTTTGCATTTTTGGATCTCTTTTAAAGCGTCCAAGTACATGCCTGGCCAATAGTAACCTGCGCTCATTGCCTTGGCAACCACCATGCGCGGGCCAGCATGTATTCCACAGATTCCTTCGTGTATCTCTCTGATCACATAGCTTGCTTCCTCAGCATAAAGGCATTTCATGAGCGGTCCAAGATAAGAGCGTCGATATAGTGTACCATCAAGCAGTTCATAGTTCTGCGACTTGTGTCTTATCTTCCTCGCCTGTGCGCGATCGTCTGGTACTTTTCCCTCCTTCAAGAATTCCATTATTGGAGTTATCCATGATGAAGGGGTTGTATGAGTTACAAGGACAGACTTCGCTCCCACCGACGGGTTGCTCATTACTTCTACTCTGACATCTTTGCCAAAGTGATCGAAGCTGGTTGATGCCATCTTGCTCAGCGCGTCGGCAGATTTGTTTTCACTGCGCGGAATATGAATGATTCTGAAGCAGTCAAATTGCTCGATGAGCTTTTTCGCCTGCTCTAGATACAGAGGCATGGTGTTCTCCTTGGCATCATAAAGGCCATTGACCTGTGCTGCTACCAAGTATGAATCAACATGGGCCTCTAGCTTTTTAACTCCGAATTTTTGCGCGATGCGCAGGCCAGCCAGCAGGGCTTCATACTCAGCCTCATTGTTGGTGCTCTTGAAGTCCAACCTGATGGCGTAAGTATATTCCTGATTCTCTGGATCCACCAGCTTAAGGCCTGCGCCGGATCCTTCGTTGTTTGAAGCTCCGTCGGTGAATAATCTCCACACATTTTCTTCATCATTGGCTCGCGGAGGGTCTACCTCGCGCTGAGCCTCTTCAATTTTTCCTTCGGGGACTTCGGCAACGAAATCAGCCATGACTTGTCCCTTTATTGCTGGACGGGGCTTATAGGCGATCGTGTGCTCACCTAATTCCAGCGCCCACTTTTTCAGCCTTCCTGAGAGCGCGGGACGCCGCAAGACTTGCTGGATGTTGTAACCAGTCAGAACTTCAATGGGATGACCATTGAAATATCTATGAATTTTGCGCGACGTGTGTGTTAGTGACAAAACTAACTTTTCCATGATGGAGTAGCGCGTCTCAGGATCTGTCAGCACCCGACTCACATAGTATATTGGCGTTTGGATTCCCTTGCGATCCACCAACAATACTGCGCCGATGGCGCGCTCTCCTGCTGATAAGTACAATGTCAAAGTTTCACCAGGAAGTGGAGCTGTGAGTGCGGGCAGATTTATCAAACATTCTTTTATCTCACTGAAAGCTTGCTCGGCCTCAGGAGTCCATTTGAATTGGCTTTTCTTTAAGCAATTCCTCAATGTGTTGACAAATGGGGTAGATTTGCTTGCATGGTTCGCTAGGAACCTGTTGATTGAAACCAATCTACCATTCAGCTTCTGGACTTCTTTCATGGTGGATGGCGAGGGCATGTCAAGGATGGCCTCCACCTTCTCAGGGTTCACCTTGAAACCATCCTTGGTGACCATTACACCTAGAAATTTTCCCTCTAGTACGCCGAAAGTGCATTTGCTCGGATTGAGCTTCATGTTAACTTCCTTTAGGCGCCCAAGGGTTTCTTCGATGTCTTTGAGCATTTGCTTTTCCTCCCTGCTTTTGATCACCAAATCATCCACATAGACTTCTAGGTTTCTTCCAATTTGCTCGCTGAAAACGGCATCCATAAGTCTTTGGTAGGTGGCGCCCGCATTCTTCAAACCAAAGGGCATTTTTGTGTAACAAAAAACACCCTTGTCGGTTCTGAAGGCAGTCTTGTCCTCGTCTTGTGGTGCCATTTGAATCTAGTGATAGCCCTTGTAGGCATCCAGGAAACACTTGAGCTTGAATGGCACCACGGAGTCCACCTTTGCGTCGATGTTTGGGAGGGGGTAACAATCTTTTGGGCACGCTTTGTTGAGGTCCTTGAAGTCAATGCACATCCTCCACGACCCGTTACTTTTCTTTACCATCACAGGATTGGCTACCCACGTCTGGTATCGTATCGGGCGGATGATGTTTGCGCGCAGTAGATCCTCAACCTGCTCATTCATGGCCCTCGCTTTCTCATCCCCCATGACTCTCTTCTTTTGAGCAATTGGCTCTACAGACTTGAACGTGTTGAGAGAATGTTGTGCCAGGTCTCGCGGAACCCCAGTCATGTCAGAGTGTTGCCACGCGAAAACCGACATATATGCTGTGTGCAATCTTTTCATTCTCAACCTCGTGTCGTCTGATATCGTAGCGCCAATTGTGATTTTTTGCTCCGGGAATTTTGGGTTGAGAATCCATTCCTCTGGCGCGTTGTTTGCCATTGGAAGTTTCATTCTCCCTTCCCGCGGAGTACTTGTCACTGCACACAAATGATCTCGGTAAACAAAAGTTACACCTGTTGGTGTTGGGAACCCTAACGCGCCGTGCGCTGGCGACGGTATGGCGTTGAATTGGGCAATCGTTCCCCTACCCAAGATCATATTGTGGCAAGAAGTGGTGGGCAAGACCAAGAAGTTGACAACTTCGGCTCGCTTGTGTTTTTCATCCCCCATGGTTAGTTCAAATTGTATTTGACCTAGGGGGTGAATGATTTCATTCGAAACACCAGAGATTGGTGCATTCACAATTTCAAGCCTTGCTTGGTCTGTCGGATCCAGTTTCCTGAAACATTGCTCATACATGATGTCTGATTCGCTGCCAGTGTCCACCAGGACTTTTGACACTTCATAATGAGCAATGTGTGTAGTGATGACAAGAGGGCTGCTGATGGAAGGGCCTCCCCTGATTTTTGGGAAGATGACTTGTTGCTCGCGCCAATCTCCTTGGATTTGCGCGCTTCTCTTTCTTGATATTTGCCCTTGCCTTCCTCCCTCGGCTACACAGATTCTTTTGTACTTTTTGCTGGCTGAGGCTCCTGATTGTTCATTTTCTGGTCTTGAGTTTTTTACCAGGTGAGCCAGCTTACCTGATTTCACATCTTTTTCAATTTCATCCTTCAAGTGGTGGCACGCATCAGTGTTGTGCCCTGTGGACTTGTGAAACTCACAGTACTTGCCACTGTCTGATGGTCCCTTGTAGTGTAGTGGCTTGGGGCTTTTGAACTGGACATTCTCAGTGCTTAACACCTGTGAAGGCGTTTTAGTGAGGGGAGTCCATATTCTTGGCAGAGGTCTGTTAGGATCTCTGCCGCCTTCCCTCTTGTCACCCTCCCCGCGATTACGAACGTCTTTTTGGGGCTGGGGTGAGCTTGGTTGCGCCTGCTTTTCTGCGGAAGAAAAACTGGTTGGTTGCAACCTGGACCATACAGAGTTCTGTTTGCCCCTTCTTCCGTTGCTGCGCGGTGTCTCAGCTTGATGCGCTCTTTCTCTTGCCCTATCTTGGGCAATTTGTTTTTCATTTCTCGCGAAGACTCGCGATGCTTCCATTAGTTTGGCCCAAGTGGTTGGCATGCCATCTCTACTTACGAGAGCTCGGCGGAGTTGATCACTACGCGCGCCTTGTATAAAGGCCACGCGCAAGAGTTGTTCAGTAATACCTCCGATTGCCAGAGACTCCAGATTGAAACGAGTTATGTAGTCTTCAATCGTTTCATCATTCTTGCGCACGCAGTGCATGATGTCATCAGGGTCGCGCGTGTGTCTGCGCTGCTGTACGAAGTGGGCTTGGAACTTTTCCAATAGTTCCTCGAACCCATCGATCTGCCCAGTCGGCAAGCTCTCGAACCAGACACGCGCCGCGCCCGTGAGGCAACGAGCAAACATGTGACACCATGTTGGCATCGTCCAGCTTTCTAGGTTTCCAGTGTTGTAAAACCCTTGTAAGAAATCGTCTGGATCTGTTGTGCCGTCATATTTGCCCAAACCACTTGGCATCTTGGTTTTGTGCTGAATGGGGGCCTTCGCGATGCGCTCAGTGAACTTTGAATGTTTCACCAAGATGGCTGGTCTGTACGGTGTGGTTACGTCCACTTGCCCTCTAACTGGTGGGCTGTACGGTATGTGCAGATCCAGATCGGCTTTGGCTCCAGGCGCCATGTTCATGTGCGCGCGGGGCTGTGAGCCTCCTGCATGAGTATCTCGCGTCTTCCTCATGCTGTGCACTTCTTCATCACTAAACTCAGTGTGTGCAGTGTGAACGGAATGACCATCTTCCGGCGCGCGCGCCCTTTTTGTTCCATGAACGTTTTGCTTGTCAAACGCCAGCCGTTGTGTTAAGTCGGCTGACTTTTTGTGTTTGACCATCTCATTGTACTTGTCTATTAGACGTCGTTGCTCGTTTATGAGCCATTCTTTGGGGTCACTGGTTTCATCTTCTGGACCCATTGGTCCTTTTTGTTTCGCGCCGGCAAGATTTTGTAACGTGAGATCGTCTGGAGGAGTTTCAGTCTGGCCATGAGGAGTTGTGATAAAGGGACGGTTACTGGTGGCGCGCGTAGAATCACGCGGCACCTTCAGAAACTGCTGTCCCTCATTAACATCCTCATGTTCAATATCCTCCAGAACTTGATCAACGTTACGAACGCCAGAAACCATGGTGAAAATTGGTTTTTTTCTTTTTATAGATCTGATGAGATCTTGTTGCCGTTGTAACAGGTGATGGCGCCAATGAAGAAACGTGGATCGACTCACTGGTGAACGATCTACTCTCCTCGGGTGTGATTACGCTATTTCACCGATGGTTCTCTTGGATCTGGACTCTACCACCTACAAAATGAACAGCACCGTAAACTTACCCCTCAGAAAGGGACAGAGGGGTCCTCTTTGGGGTAACCCTCCGGTGTGAGAATAAGTATTTTGTAGGAGAAGATAATGATATGAGAGTAAGGAAATGGAATGTATTGCTTAATAGCTGAATACTCTGTAATTGTGTGTTATTGGATGATATTGGATGTCTTTCCTTGTGGAGTTGATGTGGTATTTATAGTGCTAGGGTTTCCAATGATTGGGCTCAGACCCAATTAGGGCTTTGTTGGCCTCTTCCAGTTGCTTTGCGCCACGTGTCCTTTGGGACACCTGGTGCTTTTTAATTGGTTATAATCACGTGGTAGCACATGGGTTTTGCTGAGTTGTCCACCTTTCATTGGCAGCTGTCAACATCAGCATATTCTTATTCCTTAAAAAGATACCTTCTGGAAGGTTGTCTGACGTGCACAGTCAAGGTTGCCCTAATCCTGATTTGGATAAGGACGAGGTTGATTATGTGCATGTGTGATACGCGCCTATCCTGAGGATGCGCGAGGTCTTCTCTTTATTCTCACGCGCAGATGTTTCATGCGCAGATGTGATATGCACGAGCATGTGATATGCGCCACGCGCGGATGCGCCACGCGCATATGTGATATGCGTGAGCATATGTGATGCGTGAGCATATGTGATGCCTGAGCATATGATGCCTGAGCATGTGATGCATGAGCATATGTGATATGCGTGAGCATATGTGATATGCGCCATGCGCGTAGGTTTTGGCTTTGTGCCTTCATAATGTCTTGATTTCAAGTCTCTTGTCCATATCTTGTGGGTTGACCCGCCTCGCTCGGTGTTGAGGCGGGTACATACCTCTTCAACAATACTTTAGGGTGTTCATAGGGCCTTGAAACCTGATGGGACTTTCATTCGAAATTGCATGTTGAACTCACATGTACTTTTGCAGCAATGTAGTTGCATTTATGGGCTGTTTTTGTTGTTATTTCAACTTGAAAAAGACTGCAATTCAGTGTGTAAACCGGTCCATATTTGGATCGTCTTTTAGGTCAAATTTGTGCAACACTTAGTTGCATTCATGGGTTGTTTTGTTGCTATTGTGGCAGCCGATTTTAGTGGATTTTCCAGACCATAAATGAGTTGCAAAGAGTCGCATGTTTGATGTGCTTTTACTCCATAAAGGCAATCACCTGATTTTTTATTTTAAATTTAGAGCAAATAGGCGCTTAATTGCTGTATTTGTGCTTTGGTGTAGTAAATGTATAAGTAGTATGTTTGGGTCATCTAGGTCATATAAACTATGTATGGGTAGTGTTATGAGCATTGAATAAACTCATTATGCTGTAAATTTTACTGTCTTTTAGTTCATTGCATGTAGTTTGATGATCAATTGAATTTCTTTCCTACACTCTAACATTTATGAACGAATGATAAATGGCGAGCAAATCATAATCATCAATGATCATTTAACAAATTAAATTGATACCAAACAAGCTCTTGTCACACCCCGCCGCATCGCTCAGGCTTCCTGCTTGTGTGTGTGGGTGTAAGAGTAGGGCCCCATCTTTTACTCACTATGTGGTTTGGATGAAGTTTGGAGACACAGACTTTGCAAACAAACTTTCAGCCCACCACCAGGCAAGTCCATGCCGCTCTTGTCCACTAGAATCCACATCATTCAGGCCTTAAGTTTCACATCTTGTTGTGGATACTCTAATAGCTATTCTTCTCATATGCAAGCTTATTCAGCATGCCAAATCAGTTTTTCATCTGTTTCTCTCACATGATAACACCCAATGCTATCATATGGTTTATCCTTTCCACATGTAACTTTATTATTTTTAAATTACCATTTAACTGACAAAAGTTTAACGGAGAAACTCTAACAAAGTCTCGTCATGTTTGGTTCAATTTGTATGCATTCCTACTACTACTTGTTTGAGTTTACAATTGTTAAATGTGTTGTTAAAAATTTTGATGGGTATTATGAACCCACCATCTATTATATAATCTGTATACTATATATAATATATGAGATAAGAGTAAATTAAGACATTTGATTTTAAGAGTTTTACAAATTCTAATACATAAAGTACATGTGTAAAAAGGGGTAAACTTGTCTTTTAAACACAATTCACCTAACTTACAAGTTTGCCCCCTCATCTTTAGCCATATTATGTTTTTAATTTTAATCTTAAACTAACTTCACACCACGATTTTTAAACGACCATAATTTTTTCGCATGCTAATATTTTTTTTAAAAAAATGTGCACCATAAAATCGAGCATTTTATTCTCTTTAATTTGAGTGTGATATTGTTATAATTTTTTCAATTTTTAAAAAATTAATATGTTACGTAGGAGTGCTCAATGCCGGTTTTTGATGGTTTGTAAGTTAAACTTGTGAACCCAACCATTAATATCGATTTTTCGTCGTCCAAAACCAAAATTGAATCCTTGAAAATTGAAACTGAATCGTTGCCAACGGTCTCTTATATATAACAAAATAGGAAAAATGATAATTTTAGCAACATAAAAGATTAATGGAAGACCTAGGATGCGAAAATATAACAAGAATGAAGATTAAAAAAAAATCATACTGGAATTAGGTTAATTTAAAGTTGTAATAGTCAAGTTTACCTATATTAAAAAAAACTATGTTCAATTATATCTTAACTATATCTAATATATATAACAAAACATATCAAATACTAAATAATAAAAGAGATTAAAATGCATACAACATTTAAAGTTTGGTATGGTTTCATATGACTGGTTTTCAGCATAAGCCGCGAACCAAACCGTTCACTACGGTTTGAAAATTTTGAAACCAACCAACTGAGTGAAAGTAAAAAAAAAAGTCAAACCGTGAAACCAAACTGATGATCAGTTTAAAATGTTTAAAGGTTTTAAATCGAACCATAAACACTCATAATTGTTAAGTGTTTCGCAGAATTTGCGTTCAGACACCCGCTACATCACGCAGACACTTGTCTAGTTGATTATTAATATAAAAGAAATAAGGGTCCCCACGCCTTTTTCTATAATGAATATTTAAATTAATTATTTACACACAAGTTTTTCATGCTTTTGCGTTTTGGATGTGAGATGCCCACGCCATTTTTATAAATTAATTATTTACACACCTTACATTCGTGATGTCTATGCCATGTAAGATTTTCATCCATCAATTCAACATCATCCCCCCACCCATTTTATAGTTTATTTCCTTTATTTTTTATTATTCTCCATCATTATAATATCTATTAATATAAATAACTGGAAGAAAAAAAAAATGATTGGCTCGATCTCTCCTCAAATGAGGAGCGTAAGCATCGTCAGTGAGATTATTTCAGTAATGAAATTTTGATGAGATGGGTGGTGTTCAAAAAGTATTGCGTGAAAGCATTCTTATCCAACACCTCATATTATGTGAGGGGTGTTTTTATAATTTAGAGAGTGATTTAGGGTGTTGTGAGTAAAGAGTTTTTATATTTTATAAAAAGTAGTGATTTTTCTGTAAATTTGAAAAGTTATTGTTTATCCTCTATAATCTTTTAATATATTTTGAAAGTGGTTGTGATTGAAGAAAAGAGAAAATGTAATGATAAAAGGTATAAAAAGTATTATTTAATTGAAATGGAGAGAGAAAATAAAATGAGTTTTAGTATAATTTTTTGTTTGATGATAGAAGATGGGATGGGAATGCTCTGAGGAAGGGATTGCCACATCGAATTAGTAAGGGGCACCCACTGATTCATACCTATTGGCCTTAACAGTAAACTTATCTCATTTTGTTATTTGTTTTGTTCATATTTTTTCTATGATATAATATTATTTTTTTCTAGTGTCTTATATTTTAGACAGAATTACAAAAATTGTCCTTTATCTTTCACCCAAATTTCACTCGTTGTCTCTCGTCTTCAAAATTGATCCTTTTTGTCCTTTTCGTTTCAAAATCCTTCAGCGTTTGTCCTTATCGCCTAACCCGGTTAGATTTTCTTGTTAAGTCCTGTCATGTGCATTGCACATGATGGCAAGTTGGTCATTTTACTCTCTCTTCTCCCCCTTCTTCTTCTTCCTCCATAACCAAGCTTTCCGGCCACCACCAAGCTTTCTGGTCACCCTCACACCACCTCTGCCACCACCAACTTCTTGCGCCACTCTGCAACTAGTTGCAACCCCACGTGATAAATGGGTAAAATTAATGTGGATTCGTGCACTCTTTTGTCTAAATTGCAGAATCCGGTATGTTTGGGCTCGGATTAGTAAACCTCTAAAGAAATCCCTAAATTCCGGTCGGCGTCTCTCCTCTCGGAGGCCAGGGCTCGTTGCACAAGCTCGTCGTCTGCTACCTGACCTTGTTCTCTCCGGTCAACCACGGTTCCGATCTGCTTGCCGAAAACAATGAAATCGATTCAGATCTGCTCGCCAGAAAAATGGAGGATCTGCTCGGAGTCAGAGAAAATGGAGGATCTCTATCAGAGTGAATGTTGGCAACGGTGGCGGATTTCTATCGGAGTCAGAGAAGATGATCGGAGATGTAGGTGACCGATGGTGGTCTGTCGGTGAAGTGGATGACTGGTGGTGGTCTTCCGGCGAGGTGGATGGCCGGTGGTAGTCCTCCGTCGGTGATAACAAGCGTGTTATTTTTAAGCTTTGTGGTGGTCGTGGTGGTTGCCGGAGCTTGGTGGTAGCTGTCGGAAAGCTTGGTGGTTATGGAGGAGGAGGAAGAAGAAGGGGGAGGAGGAGGAGGAGAGAGAGAGAGAGAGAGAGAGAGAGAGAGAGAGAGTAAAATATATTAAGTTTTTTATTGTTTTGTTTATTTATTAAAATATTTTTTTAATTTAATAGGTAAAATGACCAACTTGCCCTCATGTGCAATGCACATGAGAGGACTTAACAAGAAAATCTAACCGGGTTAGACGAAAAGGACAAACGCTGAAGGATTTTGAAACGTAAAGGACAAAAATGATCAATTTTGAAGATGAGGGAACGCTGAAATTTGGGTGAAAGATAAAGGACCATTTCTATAATTCTTTCTATATTTTAATAAAAGATTTTGTATTCTAACCTAGGCAAAGAATGTGGTATTAGAGGTACGGAACTTTACCGTTCAAAAGGAAAAAACAAGACTTTTTAAGTTTTAAAATTTTGGCAGAAATGTTTGAAATTTGAAAAAAAACAACAAAAAAAAAAAAAAAAAAAAAAAACCTAAGCTTTTTCTTTTTTAATTTTAAAAATTTGGCATAAATGTTTCCACATTAGAAATAAAAAGCACCTAAGTTTTTTCTTTTTTATTTCTTTTTTTACTTTTTTTATATTTTCTACATATTTAAGTAACTAATTAACTGAACATATTTTTAAGGTTTTATCTTTTCTGTAGCACATGAATTTGAGAGTTAGATGATAAAAGAAAACAGATGGGATTTTTTATACCGTTTTGGTTAATTTAAGACTATTTTTTTTTTTTGTTTTCTTTTTCATTTATTTTAGAAAGTACATAGAAACAAATAAATTTGAAAACTTTATTTTGCTGATGTTGTTTAGAATTGATAATGCAATTTTCTAAATGATGTAATAGCTTGATTATTAATTATAAAGAGCGTATATAAAACTCGTGGCCATTGTGAATCACACGTTAACCGTCTCCCTAGTGTAAAATGAGTATTTACACATTTAAACTAATAAATAATAATATAATCAAACCTTTTGCTTCAACTAATATAGAAATTAGCATCTAATATATTTTAGAGTAAACTGCAGTTTCGTTTATGATGTTTAACTACACAACTTTATTTAAAAACATGTTTTTTATCATATGAACCATTGATTTACTTATATTTTATTCTAATCACATTCTTAACTCACAAAATTACTATATTCTAATTTTGGCATTACTATAACTTTTATCAACTGCTTTTAGTTTGTAGATTAGGGTTTCGAATTTCAACTTTAATTTTAGTTTGTTGATTACGTATGCTTAAAAATACTTGCTCGAAAAAACTAATTATAATACATAGTAAAAAGTGTTGTTTGTGAATAGTACATTTTTGGTATGAGATTGGTATCGTATTCGTATTCGTACCCGAAAGTGCCCGTACCTAAAATCAGTAAATCTAGCTACTGTTACCTGTACCCAATTCTTTGGTGCGGGTACAGATACAGGTACTTTCGGGTGCGGTTCTCGCTTTGATACCACTTTGTTCTTTTTTTTAAAAAAAATCTCTACTAATCTTGGTATCGGTACTAAACAGTACCATCAAACATTTATCTATATACCACAACCAAAACCGTAATAACACAACCAAAACATAATACAAAAACTAAAAATTAAATAAATCGTAATATAAAATCCATTCATAATCAAGTAATGAATTCCAAAACATACAAAGTCTCCCAAAATTTTTTTATCAAAATGTTTAAAACAAAAGTAACTTATGCAAAGAAAGTTAACATTTGGTTAATCTTCGCTAGTCATCTTTTCATTCTTTTCCTTTTCTTTATTTATTTTTTCCTCAATTTCTATATAAAAAAACAAAAAAGAAAGTTAATACACATTATTTAATGACACACACACACACACACATATATATATGGTTTTGAAAATCTTGTTTGAAAGTTAAGTCATAAGTACTGGAAACCTAATAAAAGCCCCTATATATTCTAAACGGGTATCAGTACCCGTAATACCTGAAAGTACCCGTACTTAAAATCAGTAATTCACATACCTGTATCCAATAGACATGTATAGGTACCGGTACGGATACTGAACGGGTACGGATATTAGGAAAAAGAATCTCATCCCTTGTGCATTTTAAATCCACTCACGTTTCATTCTTAGAACATGCTATGACTCTATCTGGGCTTCATGTATGTTAGTGGCTATTGCAGATTTGCATCTTTTGGTGGTATCCCAATTTCATGGGAATCCAAAAAAACAAAACACCGTTTCTCTTAATTATGAAGCGGAACGTAACATCTCAGATTTTTTGTATTTGTATTCTTTTAAGTTTAAATCGATTCGGGAACGTAATTTGGATCTTTCGAACTATTTCAAACTTGTATTTATTGGTATTTAACTTGGTTTAACTTATTTTATAATTACATAACTTTCAATTATGCCAAATAGCCCTTAGAAACCTTTAAAATCGCTTAAAACGGCTAAAAGTCGCATTTTCGGTAACTACAGGAACTAGTTTTGCCAATTCTTTCCTATTTTCGATTAAATTAACAAAACTTAAACTTCAAGAAATGTTATAGCTGGTCCAATTTCATTTTCCTGGTGTCCAAGCCAAATTTTGTTAGTTATTGTACTATATTTTCTCATTAAATAGCTTATTTTGTTTTCTAATTTATTTTTAGCATCCAAATCGATTATTTTTGGCATAAATCGGGTAAATTAAGGTCCAAGAAAAGGATTATAACTAAAATACAAGTCCATATTCTTAAATTACTGATAAATCACGAAATCTTTGATTTATTACATCGATATTCTCATTAAAATCGTATTTTGTTACTTAAACAAGTAAATCTTCCAAATATGGTTCGTTTTTGTAATCTCTATATAAACACATCATAATGCTCTGCCACAAACCTGTATCCTAACCTTAGAGAGACCTCCTAGCCGTCACCTACCTCTGGCCATCACCAAACCCTTCGGTTTTTGCTTATTCGTTGAAGATACAATACTTGTTCGTTTGACTTTGCATGCGTATGGATCTTTGGCTCATCATATCTCTTGATTCTTTCACCTTCCGGGTAAGTTGTAAACTGTAAAATCATTCATATACCTTCCCTAGTCAATAACCTTCAATCAATTTCGGTGGTTGAAGGGTGTTGACTGGTCAAATCGTTTTAAACTCGTTAAAGGGCAAAATAGTCAACAAGTTTGACTATCCGTTTTCTCATACTTCTGGTCGGATTCGACGTCCAGTCCAGAAGAATTTTTATTCTCGTAACGTAATTTTTAGGTTACTGACCAAAACCCGACTTCCGACTCGCTGTTCGGATTCTGGTCAGTACCATCTCGCTTAAATCTTAAAACAAACATAACTTGAGTTTTAAACGTCCGTTTGGATTGATTCTAGCGGCCACGAGTTCGTTTTTATTTATAATATCATATCCTAAAATCTCAGATTCTGAATTATATATATAGTTTGACATGTAGTGGACGACTAGCTTATTCGTTAGCTCGTTTAATAGCATTTAGTAATCGCTTAAGGTGAGTTTATCATTCCCTTATTTTTACAACTTTTCTAAAAGTTTTGGGGACATATGCGTGCGTATTCGTATTTCATACTATATATATCCAAACAAATGCATACGTGTTATTGTGAGTGATTTAATCAAACATGCGTGCTACTTACTTGTGTTACCATTCAATCAATCGTATATTGGGATTACTATTCAATCAATCATATAGCGGGTGTTCCTGCTAGTGACCAACAACCGATTCGCTTGGCAACGGTCTACATAATTGTTTATGGTTTGATTTTATTTACCGCACTTATCACGTTATGCTTATTTATATTGTTGTGCCAAAACTGGTGATATTCTCACTCAACTTTATGTTGACAAAACTCCATTTTCTACGCATATGCAAGTTGCTTGTATTGAAGATTTAAGTTGGATACGTAGACAAGACTTTAGGATATAATCAAGTTAATCTTTATTTGAACTTATATTTATTTATTTAAATCGTTTGTTTAATTTGGATATTGTGTGTATAATTGATATAAAATAGTTAATTAGATATTGTCACTTTTATATTATGATAGTGTCTTCGAGTTGTGAGTAATCGGATCACGCCCCGACATTTCCGCCTAAGGTTGGGGTGTGACAGATTGGTATCAGAGCCGAAGGTTATAAGATAGGTCGTTAGAAATGGTCCTAGACATATGTTAGGAACCCTATACGTGCGTATCTGAACTGCATTATGTGTTATTTAATAAATTGTTTACAACTTGCTTAGATTAATTATTTAAATTGTATTTACCTTGTTTATTTGTTGCACACACACATAAATTCCGAGGTTATGCCTCAACTTTCAAAATATTTTTAAATCCTCTTAATTTTTGGTAAATTATCTTTTATTGTGGAAAATTCCTTAAGAATTCCCGTATTTTGTTTTGTTTCTTGATGTGTTGTAAAACACACGTATTTTCCGCACCTTTTATCTACGTAATATAGTATATTTTATGTGTTTTAACTCGTTTTATTTAGGTTTTACATAAGTTTGTTCATATTGTAGGTTATGGGTTACAAGGAAGAAGAAACCGAGCTTTTCGAGCATTCTACGAGCCTTTTACGCATACAAGTTCAAGACAAAGCTCAAGGCCCAGCCTGTATGCATCATGGAGGCCCAAATCTTACATTATAATATAATATATAAAAAAATAAAAAAACCCTAGGGCTGGAGCAAAGCTGCGATCGCAGCAGGAGGCAGAAAAGGGCAGCAAGGAAAAAGTTTTTTCAAAGAAGTTCTTGATCGTGTAGCGGCTAGGGAAGGAAGAAGGAAGCAAGTGCAAGCCTCGGGATCATTCACCACCAGTTTTTACAGCCACTAGCAGCCTCGGAACACCCAATATCCTTTCACTAATTTCATTGTTCATCAACTTTGATTTTCTTGTTTAATTGTTAACTAGTTTTGCAATTACTTGAAAGATTGATTTGTTATTGATTATTGTTAATCATTGGATGTTTGTTAAGATGATTGGTATGAGTTTAATGATGTGTTTATTA